>NC_141358.1:19819734-20087234 GCF_057382095.1 Aulonocara sp. 'chitande type north' Nkhata Bay
GACACCTTGTGTTTGTCTGGGAGATTCCACCAGTGTCTGACAGAAGGACTGTGTTTCACGCTTGCTTGACTCTCTTACTAATCATTTCTGACTGTCTAAATATCTGTCTAGCAGTTTGCTTAAAGCTTACTGAATCCTTTAATCCTCTGCAGCACATGCTTAACCAAAATCTAAGTCTACTTTGCTTTCATCAAAATATGCTCACTTGTAAGAATCCTCCACTTTTTTCTGTCTCTGTGAAAACAAACTAAAAAGCTTTAAATTAGCAGTGAGTTCTTCCCTCAGCTCCTTTCCATCGATTCTTTGCAGCACTGGCCATTAAAGCATGAAAACATTTTCCATAAGGCCTCTGAATTATTTGATTTGTTGAATGCAAATTTGAGACAATGCACTGCTTTTAAATGCACAAGCATGCCTCTGCACTAATGTGAGAACACACATTAGCCAGAACACAGCTGCTGATTCTCTCAGATACACACACACACACACACGTACACACATTCCCTGCCACACTCTCTAATGATGGACTAAATAGCTTGTTAATGCTTTGATGAGTTTTTAAACAGCTTCCAAAGGACTCTGGCTGTTGTAGGAGTTAACTTTATCCAGTTCTTAGAGCTCTTAGAGTTGTTAAGAGGTGTCGCTTGAATTGTTTTGATATTTATTTTTGCGTCTTCGATAAGCAGTCACATGGAAACAGCTACAGTGCAATATACCAAACTATATGGGACTGTTACACAGGCTCATTTTACATTTTTAAAAAGTCAGGGAAACTCATAGTAAACTATTTATACATGTATTCTTAAACATCTTTCTGGTAGTCTTTCTGGGTTGTCTTTGATTTTTTTGTACCCTTTGGAACAGTATTTTAATGTCAATTTCGGAAGCTGGCTTACAAAGGAAAAATGAAGCAAATTGCAGTAGCTGACAAATTAAAATACATAAATACATTTAAAAATTGGTTAAGAGTAAATGAAAGACCAAATTTGTGTAAAAAAACAAAGTATTGGTGTTACTGTTGTGGAATACACTAACTCTAATAATCCAGTATAGACGCAAGAGTACAATGAGTGTTTACAATCAGGAGGAGGAACATTTCCCTGAAGTTCCTCAGTCTCACTATGAGCTTTGATTTAGTCTTGTACATGAACTTTTCAGGGTTCTGTTGAATTCTGAAATTGAAATTCTGTTGATAAGTTGATAAAGACAAACGGGCGTTATCAGGGCTGGACTGGGACAAAAAAATCAGCCCGGGCATTTTGACTAGAGACCGGCCCACCAGGTATTATAGGAAAATCCATAAAGCCTTTAAATGAAAACAAACGCTGTTGTGACAGTGATGTACACTGTCTTGTTGGTATTAATGTATCAATTGAATAAACTTAAACCTACAGCATCCTATTCCTCCCTATTCTAGTTTTCTAAACAGTATTTAGCAGAAATATTAAACAACCTAACTGCCAACTCGTAGCAAAAAAAGAAAATTAAAAAAAAAAGGAACCACCCCCCACCCTCCGCCTTAATTGACATAATTAACTTTAATTTAATGTATGTGTAAAACAAATGCACAGAAATCAATTGTTTTTCTACAATAATTAAATAAATTCAACATCTTTCATCAACAGAACTGCAGACTGCACGGATGGTACCTTCCCAAAGGGAAAAAAGTACTATAACTTACTAGGTTGTATATTAGACTTAATATTTACTACATACACTAATGGGCTTTCACACATTTTAGATCAGATAAAAACTTTAGTTGTAAGATTCAGATAATAATTTATTAAAAACTAGACATTTGAAATGAGAATAAGAAAGAAAAGTAAGACTTTGTGCCCTCCTTTCCCTGTTAATGCCCTACCTGGCCCCTATCCATCCAGCCCAAAGTCGATCATGACCAATTAGCCAATCCACCACCTTTCTTTGTTTATACCGTTACAAAAACCCCAAACAAACAAACAACAAAACATCAGCCCATAAAAACAAAAAATCACCATGGCCAGTCCAGCTATGGGTGTTATAACTTTTCATAAAAGTTATAATTGATGACTATAACTATAAATAATGACTTTTTCGGTTGCCAAGCATTTCCTGTCAAAAGCAAAAATAAATAAATACATAATTTCATAAATAATTTTTTATTGCAATCTTTACATTAAATGGAGTTTAATTAAACCGTTAATTGAATATTTGTTGTATTCTCACTATTATATTTTAGCAATAAGTAGTAAATGCATGTTTTTGTGGTTAATAGACTTTCCAAAATTAAGGCAGAACCTTCAGTTATCAGGCTCCCTCTCCTCTGGAACCCAATTTGGGTTCAGGAGACAAACACTTTTAATTTTAGTCCTAGTAAATCTTAAAGTTAGAGCCAGATCAGGTGATCCTGGATCATCCTTTAGTCAGGCTACTGGGGGGACTTTTCATGATGGATTGAGCACTTCTCCTCCTCCACTCGCTGCTTATCACTTCATTAAGATTTGTCTACTCTTTCTGTGTTTTATTCATTGCTGTTTATGATCTCTTTGCTCTCAGTTTTTGTCTTCTCTTTCCCTTACTTCAATTAATTGCAGCAGATTGCTGACTCTTCCTTAGCCTAGTCCTGCTGGAGGTCTCTTTCTTTAAAAATGGGAGCAAGTGTTATCACCACGAGGAGCTGTTAATAGGGAATCCCTGGTCCAAGTTAACATTTAGTTTTTATTTTATTTTTATGTTTTATCTTTATTCTACAGTGTGATGCAATTGAAATTTGAGAGAAAATTCATTTTCTCACAGCAAGACCTTCTTAGTCTGAGTGCTGCTGCTAATGTCAGCCAATGTTTACCCACTTCTTTAATACTTTGTAATGAAGCAGAACAGATGACTGTGTGTGTATATGTATGTATATATCCATCCATCCATCCATTCGCTTCCGCTTATCCTTTTCAGGGTCGCGGGGGGCGCTGGAGCCTATCCCAGCTGTCATAGGGCGAAAGGCAGGGTACACCCTGGACAGGTCGCCAGTCTGTCGCAGGGCTAACACATAGGGACAGACAACCATTCATACTCACATTCACTCGCACAGTCACACCTAGTGGCAATTTGGATTATCCAATTAACCTATCCCCACAAGCTGCATGTCTTTGGACGGTGGGAGGAAGCCGGAGTACCCGGAGGGAACCCACGCAAACACGGGGAGAACATGCAAACTCCACACAGAAAGACCCCGGTGGGATTGAACTCAGGACCTTCTTGCTGTGCGGCAACAGTGCTAACCACCATGCCACCGTGCTGCCCTCTATGTATGTGTGTATATATATAACACCCAGCACGCCCCTGCGGGCGGTTTATCCTTCAAGCTCGGGTCCTCTACCAGAGGCCTGGGAGCTTGAGGGTCCTGCGCAGTATCTTAGCTGTTCCCAGGACTGTGCTCTTCTGGACAGAGATCTCCGATGTTGTTCCCGGGATCTGCTGGAGCCACTCGCCTAGCTTGGGAGTCACCGCACCTAGTGCTCCGATTACCACGGGGACCACCGTTACCTTCACCCTCCACATCCTCTCGAGCTCTTCTCTGAGCCCTTGGTATTTCTCCAGCTTCTCGTGTTCCTTCTTCCTGATATTGCTGTCATTCGGAACCGCTACATCGATCACTACAGCCGCCTTCTTCTGTTTGTCTACCACCACTATGTCCGGTTGGTTAGCCACCACCATTTTGTCCGTCTGTATCTGGAAGTCCCACAGGATCTTAGCTCGGTCATTCTCCACCACCCTTGGGGGCATCTCCCATTTTGACCTCGGGACTTCCAGGTTATACTCGGCACAGATGTTCCTGTACACTATGCTGGCCACTTGGTTATGGCGTTCCATGTATGCCTTGCCTGCTAGCATCTTGCACCCTGCTGTTATGTGCTGGATTGTCTCTGGGGCATCTTTACACAGCCTGCACCTGGGGTCTTGCCTGGTGTGATAGACCCCAGTCTCTATGGATCCTGTGCTCAGAGCTTGTTCTTGTGCTGCCATGATTAGTGCCTCTGTGCTGTCTTTCAGTCCAGCTTTGTCCAGCCACTGGTAGGATTTCTGGATATCAGCCACCTCCTCTATCTGCCGGTGGTACATACCGTGCAGGGGCCTGTCCTTCCATGATGGTTCCTCGTCTCCCTCCTCTTTCTTGGGTTTCTGCTGCCTGAGGTATTCACTGAGCACTCGGTCAGTTGGGGCCATCTTCACAATGTATTCTTGGATGTTCCTTGTCTCATCCTGGACTGTGGTGCTGACACTCACCAGTCCCCGGCCCCCTTCCTTCCGCTTAGCGTACAGCCTCAGGGTGCTGGACTTGGGGTGAAACCCTCCATGCATGGTAAGGAGCTTATACTGTATATATATATATATATATATAAACACACACACACACACACACTGTATATGTGTGTATATATATATATATATATATATATATATATATATATTAGGGGTGCAACGATACACAAAATTCACGGTTCGGTTTGATACTTTGGTGTCACGGTTCAATATTTTTTCGATACAAAATAAAATGTTCATGCCTTTTTAATTTGTCATTTATTAAAATTATAAATATATTTTATATTTTAACTCAAAATTACAGTTTTTAAATTTAACCCTAACCCTTGTGCGTGTTTTTTATTTTGACAGCGAATGCGCACCTGTGGACCACTTATGTGCACCCCTGGTTATTTAGCTCGTCATATTGCAGCCACAGAAATTAAAAAAGCAGCAGGATATATATAAAGTGCATAAAGTGCAGCTTTATGGTCCATGAAACCATAAAGCTGCACTTTCTTTTTGCCTTATAGTCTGATTTGTCATAACATTTCCGTTTTGTGGTAAGCTTTTCTTTGGCTGTCACTTCTTCACCCTGACCTGTCTTATTTGGCTCAGCAGAACTAAAATATATATCTGTCTGTGAAGGTTCTCAGTCATCCAGGTCATCGTAGTCAAATATATATCCTGCTGCTTTTACACACGCACTCACATAAGCTCAGCGATTCTCTGCGCGATCAACCTCTCACATGTTTAAGCTTGCTGCGGGAGATTTCACTTTCACACTTCACATATTTGCATAGTAAGCTAACGATTGATAAGACGATGTCAGAGGAATTGGTGCACATATTATCATCACTCACCAATCAGTGCTGTCGCTCTCTATACACAGTTCTCGCGATTGCAAAGTGAAAGCAAAAAAACAAGCGCAAATTCAAACGCGATTTCAATATGTCACATATTGACAGTGGCTCACCGATGCCAATGACATAATTACCCAGCTACATTTCCGAAAGAATGCAAAAGCATCCATCCATCCATCCATTCGCTTCCGCTTATCCTTTTCAGGGTCGCGGGGGGCGCTGGAGCCTATCCCAGCTGTCATAGGGCGAAAGGCGGGGTACACCCTGGACAGGTCGCCAGTCTGTCGCAGGGCTAACACATAGGGACAGACAACCATTCACACTCACATTCACTCGCACATTCACACCTAGTGGCAATTTGGATTGTCCAATTAACCTATCCCCACAAGCTGCATGTCTTTGGATGGTGGGAGGAAGCCGGAGTACCCGGAGGGAACCCACGCAAACACGGGGAGAACATGCAAACTCCACACAGAAAGACCCCGGCCTGATGGTGGAATTGAACTCAGGACCTTCTTGCTGTGCGGGAACAGTGCTAACCACCGTGCCATCGTGCAAAAGCATTGACATATATTTTTCCTTCCTACAATAGCCGGACGGGCAGGGCAGAGAGAGGTTTTGGTAGCCCGACTGGAAAAATCGCTAGCGTCCTAGCCCCAGGACGTCGGGCTAGCGATTTTGCGAGCCCTGTATCTGATTGAGGAATCACTCATCTTTGGAAAAGAGAGTTTATTACAGAGAAATGGCTCTTTCCAAAATAAAAGCTATACTATCCGCTTCTTCTGGGCTATATTCTCACAGCATATTAAACATATCAGGTCCCCATAAGGAGAATCCTGTGCTAACGGCTGTCTAAATGACTCGGGTAAAGTTAGTAGCATGCTTCCTTTTGTCTGCTCCCACTTGTCTTTGCACTAGGATGATGTCGGCGTAAATGTGCAGTCATATTCGTTGTGTTCCCACTAGTGCTTTCAGGTTAACCTCGTTAAAATGACCTTAACGCCACAACACGGCAAATCTCCGTTAACGAGCTACACTCTAAGAAATAAAATTTTGTATTTACTCCACCCAGTTATGTCAACCGGTTCCACACAACTGGGTTAGTGAAATATAAAATGTATGATACATTTAATTTGAACAAGAAATTTTAAGTACATCTGATAAGATTTGGATAATTAAATGCAAATCAAAAGAATCATGTTGTATTAGCTGAATATCATAATGTTGATATAACTAACCTTGTTGATTTAAATTGAGAAGACTAAATAAAACCTACTCAACCAAAACAAGCTGTACTTACTTTGAGAAATAACATGTTGTATTTACTCCACCCAGTTATGTCAACCGGTTCCACACAACTGGGTTAGTGAAATATAAAATGTATGATATATTTAATTTGAACAACAAATTTTAAGTAAATCTGATAAATCTACTCACCCAAAACACGCTCTACTGAAACTATAGGATTAAATCACTTTAACAGAATTGCAACTTAGTCTATTTAAGTTTGTAAATTAAATAAATCGAACACAAGTTTATTCAGTTAACCTAACTTTAATAACACTTTGTGTAAAACTTGTTGAAGCACACTTTGAGCAATTCAAATGCTTCTAGATCTTTTCCCCCAAACAATCTTTACATATATTCAAGTGCATTTTAGGTGCAGGAAGACAAGATACAGAATGTCATGTTAAACTGAAATGATTAAAACTGGAAAGTGTTGTGATTCCAACATTTTTAACATTAACATGACTTAATTTAAACTTGATTGGGCTACAATGAAAAGCCCACAATACAGCCCTGCAAACAGCAGGTAGAAATTACTTTTGTGTCATTTTTGTCCATATTTAGAAAAATAACCTTTGCTTCAAAACTTAAACTGAAGTCCAAAGTTAGGAGCAGTCTTTTTCAGTGTAGTTGGATGTTGGTAAAGGTTCAAGAACAAAGAACGCAGAAAAGTGAAAGGCCTTGCAGAAGTTCTTGTGGCAATTCAAACTGAACAGTTTATGAAGTGCAAGGAGAAGGGTTCGAGAACCTTAAAGTTCAGTGTCCTCTATAGTTCACTGCAGGCTGTTTCACTCAAGCAGTTTGTTTTTCAGAACCTGCACCTTCATGGATAGGTTGTTCCCATCCAACTCCATCAGCACCTTCTGAAGAAATTCAAATGTGTATTTCAGGTGCTTTGGGTAGCTCAGATTTAGACTATAGATTAGTCCAAGCAGGAGGGCACAACCCTTTGCCACATCACTAAGAGCTTGCAGCACAGTGCATCCTTCTATGATGACACCAATGTCCTCAGGTGTATCTGCAGAGTTTGCTCTCATGTCTGACAACATAGACTCCCAAAGTCAGCTGCTCTGTTTCTCTGCTTGCACCAAGATCCACATCCTTTAAATAAAAATTAAAAAAAGATAAGTTAATTGCGTACATATACATATGGACAAGTAAGTCCACCTTCCATTTCCAATCCCAAATTTAAAAAAGGAAAATAACTGATCGTTTTCCTTTTTTAACTTACCAAGAATTCCTTGAACAGGTCATCTGGCTTTTCATTTAAGTAGACACAGACAGCTTTCAGAATGCATTCCTGTCAAACATCAACGCTGGGATTCTGGTGGAGATAAGAACTCAATATGAGAGAAGTTTCCTATTTTGGTTCCTTTCAACCTCTTTACAAAACAAAGTCAAAAATATTAACACATAGCAGATATGTGATTAAGCAATGTTTCATAACTCACATCAGTGATGTGCAGTGAGGTTCATGATTGGTAAGGCACTGACTCCTCTGTGTCAGATTAACAAATATATGAACCCAAAAATCGAAGCTTTTCAATTTTGACATTACGTGAAAGCTTTCATTTTTGCTTTAATCAATTCTAGATTGTTCAACAATATATTTAATAATTGTGCCCCTAAAAATATTAAAATTAAATAGAAGATTAGAACTGGGCAATATGGACTTAAAATCCTATCATGACATTTTGTGGATAACAATAAGTCTGTGAAGGTTCACAGTCATCCCCAGGTCATCGTAGTCTAAGGAGCTTGGAAAGAAAAGTGAAGCTTCTTCAGTGAAGATTTCTGACACTAAACCAGAAATCAACATGGAGTCGAATTCTTTCAAACAATGTAGCAACTTAATTGATGCACATTTCTAAAATACACTACACATTCATTTCATTCTTCAAACTACAGGATCGCTGGCGCTCCCAGTGGTCATTACTGATGTCAGGGAGCAGGTGCGGTAGATGTTGGGAGTAATTTTAAAACTGTCGGTCTTAGTAGGCAAGTCTCATCTTAACAAGAATCGCAAAAGATTTTGGAAAATTACACCGAAGCAGGTTCAACAATATTTGTTAAATGTTTTCATACTTCTAACATGTGAGAGAGGTATACAAGCTAGAGTGTTAAAAAATTTGCCAGGCATCATTTGTTTAAAAAAAATGCAAAAGTATTCCCGAAAGTGTCAGATGTGTATCAGTTAGTATACATTAATCAAATTTGTCATCCTTAAATTGTTGAACTTACCAAATAATCCTCAGATGGCGATGGATTCTATCCAGGATGCTAAGCATATGCAAGTCTCAGTTGAAAATGGCGGATGATCAAACTTCCACACTGCACATGTGCAAACTCAGAAGTACGGAGAGCCTATTAGGACAATCCTCTTTAAATTAAAGTGCTCTTCATTTTAAATGAACTTTTTACATTGGATTTAATTTACTGCATTTTGTTGTATTGAAATATTATGTTGTTAATTAAATTCAAAACAACATACTTGTGTTTAAAGTTAAAAATCAATTGGTGGCATTAGTTTTAACATGAAGCATTTACATAATGCTACCAACATCAGTGTGTCATCAGTGTGTACCCCTGATAGCCCCGTGCATGGGGCTAGACGGCCAACACGTTAACGAGCTAACTGCGCTAACACACTAGCTCCCATCCATGTAATTGAGCATTGCGTGGCACATCCAATATACTGTTTTACTTTAGTCCATGACGCGCTTACCTTCAGGGTCATACGTCACATGAAAACCAAAATAATTCCAAACGCCAGATCTGAATGAGGGTGGGGGAGGTTCAATTTGCCATGTTGCAAGGAGAGCTTAACTTCTGTCTGGCTAGCTTGCCCTGCACTCTTCCTTCTGACTATGCTGTCTGTGTGGAGCGCTCAGTGGATCTGCGCTCGACAGTGCAGCCTAGGCGGAGTAGTCGAACGCAGATTCACTGAGCGCTCAACACAGACAGCATCGTCAGAAGGAAAGTTGATAAAATAAATTACAAATGTTGTATTGTTCGATACATATGCGTACCGAACCGAAAGCACTGTATCGAACGGTTCAATATCGATACGAATATCGTTGCACCCCTAATATATATTAGGGGTGCAACGATATTCTCAGTGAATCTGCGTTCGACTACTCCGCCTAGGCTGCACTGTCGAGTGCAGATCCACTGAGCGCTCAACACAGACAGCATCAACAGAAGGAAGAGCGCAGGGCACCTCCCCCACCCTCATTCAGATGTGGTGTTTGGAATTATTTTGGTTTTCATGTGGCGTATGACCCTGAAGGTAAGCGAGTCATGGACTAAAGTAAAACAGTATGTTGGATGTGCCACACAATGCTCAATTACATGGGTGGGAACTAGTGTGTTAGCACAGTTAGCTCGTTAACGTGTTGGCCGTCTAGCCCCATGCACAGGGCGATCGGCGGTAGCTCGTTAACGGAGATTTGCCTTGTTGTGGCGTTAAGGTCATTTCAACGAGATTAACCTGAAAGCACTAGTGGGAACACAACGAATATGACTGCACATTTACGCCGACATCATCCTAGTGCAAAGACAAAAACAACAAGCATGCTACTAACTTTAGCCGAGTCATTTAGACAGCTGTTAGCACATGATTCTCCTTATGCTGCTGAGAATATAGCCCAGAAGAAGCGGATAGTATAGCTTTTATTTTGGAAAGAGACATTTCTCTGTAATAAACTCTCTTTTCCAAAGATGAGTGATTCCTCAATCAGATACAGGGCTTGCAATATCGCTAGCCCGACGTCCTGGAGCTAGCGATTTTTCCAGTCGGGCTATTGTAGGAAGAAAAATATATGTCAATGCTTTTGCATTCTTTCGGAAATGTAGCTGGGTAATTATGTCATTGGCATCGGTGAGCCACTGTCAATATGTGACATATTGAAATCGCGTTTGAATTTGCGCTTGTTTTTTTGCTTTCACTTTGCAATCGTGCGAACTGTGTATAGAGAGCGACAGCACTGATCTGTGAGTGATGATAATATGTGCACCAATTCCTCTGACATCGTCTTATTAATCGTTAGCTTACTATGCAAACATGACAAGTGAAATCTCCCGCAGCAAGCTTAAACATGTGAGAGGTTGATCGCGCAGAGAATCGCTGAGCTTATGTGAGTGAGTGTGTAAAAGCATTTCAGTTCTGCTGAGCCAAATAAGACAGGTCAGGGTGAAGAAGTGACAGCCAAAGAAAAGCTTACCACAAAACGGAGAAGTTATGACAAATCAGACTATAAGGCAAAAAGAAAGTGCAGCTTTATGGTTTCATGGACAAAAGAATTTCTGTGGCTGCAATATGACGAGCTAAATAACCAGGGCTGCACATAAGTGGTCCGCAGGTGCGCATTCGCTGTCAAAATAAAAAACACGTACAAGGGTTAGGGTTAAATTTAAAAACTGTACTTTTGAGTTAAAATATATATTTATAATTTTAATAAATGACAAATTAAGAAGGCATGAACATTTTTTTGTATCGAAAAAATATCGAACCGTGACACCAAAGTATCGAACCGAACCGTGAATTTTGTGTATCGTTGCACCCCTAATATATATATATATATACTGCATTTAAAGACCCTGGCACCTGAGTAGTTGTTCTAAGGAAGACATTTTCCACTGTGTGGTTCAAGTTATTCAATTCATTCTCTCCTAAATTACACAAGTGAGCAACATTTTAGCCTTGTTTGCTCTTCTGTGAACAAAGGCTGTTCATTTTCTCCTCCACGATGTTCTTGGTTGTGTCTCTCTGCTTCATAATTTATGAGTCCACACAGCAAATGATAAGCCACACATACTGAACAATTACACCTAGAGGGATGTCTGTATGAGAGAGAGTAGTAGTAGTAATTACTGGTAAAGGCATTTGCAGTTTACATATCACATCACATTTGTCATAATAAATGTTGTGAGCTTGGACTGTCTAGTTAAATACAGGCTTTTCTGCAACACGTGTAAAGCTTTTCTTTTTTCCAGTTTAAAAACATGCAGGTCAGTACATTTGTTGACACTTTTCTCTATTGACAGTGAAACCAATGGCAGTAACATGCAATGCATAGCGTGTTTGCGGAATATGATAATATCAAACCAGACAAGTCAACTGATAATCATCTCATTGAAGATTCACATCATTACACTGATTCTTGTCAATTTCAGGTTAAATTATTGTCTGCTGTCATGGATTCAGTTCTAATTTCTGGAGAATTAGATAAACCCATTACTTTTGTTGTTGATCCATCAGTCTGTATCTGTGTCTACCCTTTTATCCTCAAGCCGTGTTGGGAACCTTTTGAAATATTTTCTGAATCAGACAGTAAACAACAGACAGAGCTGTCAATTACCAACAATATTTTTGTCTGTCTTTCTGTGAGGAGAGCTCTCCAGCTGTATTGTATTTTCTGTGAAATATTTTGTTTTTTGGATTCTGGCTTGTCTTCAGATATAAAAGGGCACATTTTTCACTCTGTAAACCGTATTGATCCATCACTCCTGAAACTATTTAGTGTCTTCTACTGAGAAAACCCTTTTACTTTATAGTGAACAACACTCTTTCTTTTGTTTTTCAGCCAAAATGTTCTGAGTGATTCTATGTGGCACGTATTGATTCTTAATTCTCTTTTACTGGGTATCATCCAACTCTGACTTTGTCTTGTCTGTCTTTATGTGACTTTCCTGCCCACAAGGAGAAAGAAAATCACACAAAACCTATTTAGTATTTGAAAATTACAAGAAAAGTGGAGGGAAGGCTGATTATACACCAGAAACTGGTTGAATAAAGATAACATAAAAGACGTGAAGGAGATATTCTTGATTGCTTTTAATAATGACTGCTATATTTTAGATATCATAACAAATCATCCTCATTTGCATGTGCAACATAGTATCTTACAGTTACAGCTGCACCTCTTGCACTGCTTCACATAGGTATTTGAAAAATATTGTGACATGTATTGTAGTCGCATAAACGGTCCTTCTCATGCACTCAGTGCAGATCTTTGAAAATGAACAGTGTTACCTGCACAAGAAAAAAATAATTGTTTACATTATAAATGTACATAAGAGGAGCATGGAGCTTACACACGCTGTCATTCACTTACGGAAACTAGCAGTAAGGAAAAGGTAGAGCTCTATGTGCACACACAGGTGTAAGGTGAGACACCCTGCAGCCCCTTAATGCAAACACTGCGGCAGGTGGCTCAGGAGGTGTGATGACAGTTTAATCAGTTGAGAAATTGTGTTTTGAGAGGATCAGCCAGTCAGTGAGAGCGACGACAGTCTAATATCTAATAAAGACACTTCATAATCTGCACTTTCTGTGCATCCAGAGCACATTTTCTCAGTTTTCTGTTTGGTTAAAATGCACGACTGCCTCCAAAACTTTACTAGAAGACGAACCATTTTAAACAAGGTTATGAATTCAAATCGCAAAACATTTAGCTAGTCATTTTACAGCATCGGTGGCAAGGTGGTTGTCACTGTTGGCTCACAGCACGAGGGTCCAGAGTTTAATTCCATCAGTGAGTTTCCACATGTTTGTGTGGGTTCTCTCCGGCTTCCTCCCACAGTCCAAAGACGTGCCTCTTGCCCTAAGACAGCTGGGATAGGCTGTATCTCCAACTCTGGGGCTTTTATGCCAAAAGACCTCAAAAATCCTCCAATGTCCAAAATTAGGGTTCAGCTTGCATCTCAGGACAAAACAGCTTCACCTCACCAAAACAAGCCAGGTTCCCCGGACATTTCATTACCGAATTGGCCTCTGGGAAAGGCAGGCGATGATGACATCATAAAAAACAAACCAGGCTTTATTGAAAAGAGTTTACAAAAAAGTCATGTTTGGCAATGAAAGCGTGAATCAGAGGAGCTGTGTGGTGGAGCGAGATTTAATTTTAGCCAAATAATATGTCTTGTTATTCTCAAATTCCCATCTTTAGATGTGACAAGCTGACTTTGTCTTTGTTCATTTCCCTCAGTGGCAGTCAACATGACCTTGTCTTTGGGTGACAAACTGGACGTCTGACATCTTATTATGCTTGCTTCCTCTGTCACACAAATACAAACACATATACGCACACACTGCAACACACAAAAAGTGCAGTGACAGTAAGTGATATGCCAGACGCTTTCTCATCATGAAGACTTATCATACACCCACATTATGGAGGCAGACATTCCAGGCAGGTGGACATGCACATGCACACACACACCTGTCTAGTGTTGAGGTTGTGTGGACAGTTGATCCCCAGACAGATTAGACTCCAAACTGAAATCTCCTCAGGCCAGCCCTCAAATCATGCACATACACACGCACACACACACACACACACACACACTGACACATACGCTGTCAGAGCTTTAAAGTCAAAGACTTTCGACTGACAAAAGTGACTTGCCAGGAAAAAAAAAAGTTGAGTAAAGTCTGAAGTCCAACTATTAGAGTTTATAGAAAACTTTTTTTTAAAGACAAATCATTTTTGATCACTGATGCGTTATCTCTAGATAACCACATTTTGGACGTTAGGCATTACTTATGCTTTTTTTTTAAATTTACAAAAAGTAATGTAGTAATTCTTGTAAATATTAGCATCATAAGTATAATAAATGTTTCTTTTTAATGTTGCACGATCTTGCATTACTGTTCCTGAATTCAGTATTTTATTAGAACATATATAATACTTCATATATGTTCGATTACTTTTATTATCTGCATAGTAGATGCACCTTTTTATGTTTGCTACAGTCTTTTTATCTCACTTTCCAGTGGGAGATGGGACAAAAACTAAATAACACTATACATGGGACATGTGTTACTACTGTCTCTACTCTACACCACAGAATAGTGTCAGAGTTCACAACAACAGCTATGTCAAAGCACTTTCTAGTAAAATAAAGACCCTACAATAGTAAAATAATATTAGAAAGAGAACTCCAAAAATCCTCTGTGAGCAGGTACGTGGAGACTGTGGGGAGGAAGAAATCCTATTTTACAGAAAAGACCTAAATCAAAATCAGGTGGAGTAATGTTTCACAACACAGATCAGGTAAAAATTGTCCTGTTCGAACTATTTAACAATAATGCAAATAAAACTAGACTCCAAACGTTAATCGTGTTGAGGTTACAAATGTACTAAAACCTGAGTCTAATTATCTCTATATGAACCTTTTTCCTATGTCATCATTTTATATTAAATATTTCTGTTGTACCAGTATTATCAGCAACACACTTTTCTTAAGACTACAGAATTATGGCAAGAAAAAAGTCTCCCGCCAACGTTATGTTTAATGATTATTCATACCACCATTACTACAGTACATTCATAATACATGTTCTTCTATGACTTCAGGTTCTCAGCCAAGTCCATTATTACTGCTGAATTTTCAGGTTTCTATGTAGGAGCAATGTACAAGGACAAGCGATTGATGGTTATGATTTGATTTTTTTTCTTATTTTTTACAATTTTCTGCAGTCACACTAGCTTCAAGCTGAAATCAGCTAACCTTTGAGTGAAATCTAACTCACTCTACCCTAAGGGGACGCTAACCTGCACTAAAAGAATTTCATTAGAAAAATATTAGCACTGGCCTTCAAACGTTTTCATTGATCTCACTTGACGGACAAGATAAACTATGCTTTCAGATCAATAGTTCTCTCCAACACAGCTGACTGAAGCCTTCACTGAAAGCAACCCAGCATGGACGATTCTCTGTTCTCATATCTTGATCAGATGAAATGTGTTCAGGGCCACTATGTTTGATTTTATAACAGCTGCGGAGTGCTATTTCCAGCACATTTTATTATTTATCCACCATCCTCCATATCGTTTGATCTGAAGGAGGTACCACCCTGACTTCTACATAGACACATTTTAGGAAAGTCCTTGAAAAAAGGCTGCGGTAGTCATTTAAAAGTAAGCTGCTTTTGATTGTTCTGTGAAATTGAGGTTTGGACACTAAGGAGGAAGTGACAAAGTGCGAGCATAGATTCAGCCTGACAATCATTTTTCACTTTGGCCTTTGTTTGTTTCCACTCTATAGATCAGAAAAATGCACTGAAATGTCTTGAACAATGCACAACTTTTAGACATTTGATTATCTTTATTTATCTCTCTTTTCCTCATCTGATAATTGATTCTGAGAATATATTTAAAATATCGTTTCACATAACAAAACCATTTTTACACATTTTTAGTCAGTTTTTGTGCCCACTTTCTAATTATTTTCTAAAAATGTGTCTTTGCATAGGTTTGACTACCAGGAGCTACTTCATAACTCTACCTTCTGCCTGGTGCCACGGGGCCGGCGTCTTGGATCTTTCCGCTTCCTGGAGGCCTTGCAGGTAAATCAGTCAATTGCGTGTGTATGGATAATGTCTTTAAATATTGTTGATTTGTCCATGTAGTTTTATACAGACTTGTATAAAATATGTCATGACTCACACCTCCATTCACCAGACGGCTTGAGGTTTAATGCTATTAAGAGGTAAAAGGGTTTACAAATAGAGTGCTGCACAGCTTAGTCTAGCAATCACTTGCCAACTGGTTGGGGAATTGACATTTTTCCCTAGCCTGTATGACTGTTGCGTGGTGGCATTATTTTTTGTATCCAAACTTTAGATCATATTCTCACCTCAGAAAAAAAGATTTCAAACAGTGATGTGTGTGCAATCATTTTGTCAGGTTTAGTCTTGACCTACCACGTCGGTATTTTCTATTGAAATTTTTTACTCTCTACTCTCCACCTGAAAGAGAAATAGATAAGAAATGTTAAAATTATATACACACATATATATATATATATATATATATATATATATATATATATATATGTGTGTGTGTGTGTGTGTGTGTGTGTGTGTGTGTGTGTGTGTGTGTGTGTGTGTTTGTATATATATATGTACACATATATATATACATACATATATATACACACATATATATGTATGTATATATATGTATGTGTATGTATATATACATATATATAGGGTTAGGATGATGAGTTACCTAAAATTATCTAAAAATCTGTCACCAAAATAAAAACAATTCATATCCCTGTTCATGGACAAATAGTTGGTATCTTATGACTACAGGGAGTGCAGAATTCTTAGGCAAGTTGTATTTTTGAGGAATAATTTTATTATTGAACAACAACCATGTTCTCAATGAACCCAAAAAACTCATTAATATCAAAGCTGAATGTTTTTGGAAGTAGTTTTTAGTTTGTTTTTAGTTTGAGCTATTTTAGGGGGATATCTGTGTGTGCAGGTGACTATTACTGTGCATAATTATTAGGCAACTTAACAAAAAACAAATATATACCCATTTCAATTATTTATTTTTACCAGTGACACCAATATAACATCTCCACATTCACAAATATACATTTCTGACATTCAAAAACAAAACAAAAACAAATCAGCGACCAATATAGCCACCTTTCTTTGCAAGGACACTCAAAAGCCTGCCATCCATGGATTCTGTCAGTGTTTTGATCTGTTCACCATCAACATTGCGTGCAGCAGCAACCACAGCCTCCCAGACACTGTTCAGAGAGGTGTACTGTTGTCCCTCCTTGTAAATCTCACATTTGATGATGGACCACAGGTTCTCAATGGGGTTCAGATCAGGTGAACAAGGAGGCCATGTCATTAGTTTTTCTTCTTTTATACCCTTTCTTGCCAGCCACGCTGTGGAGTACTTGGACGCGTGTGATGGAGCATTGTCCTGCATGAAAATCATGTTTTTCTTGAAGGATGCAGACTTCTTCCTGTACCACTGCTTGAAGAAGGTGTCTTCCAGAAACTGGCAGTAGGACTGGGAGTTGAGCTTGACTCCATCCTCAACCCGAAAAGGCCCCACAAGCTCATCTTTGATGATACCAGCCCAAACCAGTACTCCACCTCCACCTTGCTGGCGTCTGAGTCGGACTGGAGCTCTCTGCCCTTTACCAATCCAGCCACGGGCCCATCCATCTGGCCCATCAAGACTCACTCTCATTTCATCAGTCCATAAAACCTTAGAAAAACCAGTCTTGAGATATTTCTTGGCCCAGTCTTGACGTTTCAGCTTGTGTGTCTTGTTCAGTGGTGGTCGTCTTTCAGCCTTTCTTACCTTGGCCATGTCTCTGAGTATTGCACACCTTGTGCTTTTGGGCACTCCAGTGATGTTGCAGCTCTGAAATATGGCCAAACTGGTGGCAAGTGGCATCTTGGCAGCTGCACGCTTGACTTTTCTCAGTTCATGGGCAGTTATTTTGCGCCTTGGTTTTTCCACACGCTTCTTGCGACCCTGTTGACTATTTTGAATGAAACGCTTGATTGTTCGATGATCACGCTTCAGAAGCTTTGCAATTTTGAGACTGCTGCATCCCTCTGCAAGATATCTCACTATTTTTGACTTTTCTGAGCCTGTCAAGTCCTTCTTTTGACCCATTTTGCCAAAGGAAAGGAAGTTGCCTAATAATTATGCACACCTGATATAGGGTGTTGGTGTCATTAGACCACACCCCTTCTCATTACAGAGATGCACATCACCTAATATGCTTAATTGGTAGTAGGCTTTCGAGCCTATACAGCTTGGAGTAGGACAACATGCATGAAGAGGATGATGTGGACAAAATACTCATTTACCTATTAATTCTGCACTCCCTGTATTTCATGTTTCGCATGAGGGCACATTTTCTGTTGTATGAAAAAAACGAGAAAGTGGCAAAATCATATGAGATGTCTCACAAATAATATGGGAAACAAACATCTTAAAAGAAATTGGGATTTTTTTCCTTTGTTTTTTCTAGTTGTTTATACATAACATATTATGCTGTATGTTTTAATAATGGTAACTTAAACAAAAAGAAATCATGAAGAAGAAGTCCTCTTTGGATCCTGGGCTGCTGTCAGAGTCCTAAGAGAAAATATTGGATGCTTCCCAATAAAAAAGGTTTAATATCTTTAAAAAAAAAAGAAAAAGAAAATGTGTTTGTTTTAATATTTATTGTCTAAAACACCCAGATTTTTAATTTAATTAAATAATTTTCTTCTGTACATTTCCTTTTTCAGAGAAAATAGACCCAAGCACGCGTGCTCATCATTCTAAAGTTTTCTCAGAATTACCGGTAAAGGCTTGTCAGTCAGGCTGTAAGGCTTCAGCTCAGAAACTTGACTAATCAAACAGTTCCGTGTCCTCCTCCTACAGCACAGCGTCTTATTACTATTGGCAATCTGTCATTTCACTGACACGAAAAGCCTCTTTCTGTTGATACACCGCAGAGAAGCAAAAAAGGGACATTCACACTCATCCTCAGACCGCAGACGTTTTCATCTTGCATTAGCACGTTGTCGTAATGTTGTTTTGACATTAAGTATCTGGCTCTGCCTTGTGGTTGCCCTTGGCAGTCTTGTTTTCCTTGTTCTTCTTTGTTTATTTTATGCTTCTGATTATGCATTCTGTTGTAGACAGAATACACATTTACATGCAGACATAAATGGGCGGTGCATGCTAACCTCAGGAGTTTTTTAGAACTGTCACTCTAAAAACCTTTATGGTGTTTCTGTTTTCCTAGAACATTTTAGACGTTTAACTAGGACTAGGTTGCACAAGCCTAGACACTATAGAGGCATAAATCGATACAGCACAGTAATACAGCAAGCTAATGGCTCGGTCACACTAGTAAAAATATGGCAAGAAACTACTGTATTGTTACAAAAGATTGTATTCAATCGAGCAGCAACTTTTGGTGACCAAATGGTTGCCCAGAACCTGATGATGTTGCACATTCACAATAACTTGACAATAAGGTGATTGAAGATGTTGCCTGATAGGAGGTAATGTTTCTGCAAACAGCCACAGTCTGACTTGGACTAATTGCAGTCATGCTCAGAGAGATTGCTGAAGGTGTGCAAATAATTGCTGTCTAATTTATAAATGAAGACAGATTGCTAACATGTTGCCATCAGTCTAAAGGAGTCTTTGTCAGGAATGAACTACAGAAGACTCAACTGGCTGCCAGCTGGTTGTAATTTTATAGAACAGAAAGCGTGCTAAGCAGAAATGTAAAAAATAAATGAGAACTTTTGATAATAGGAATTTCTGTTTATGTAGGCAGCAACAAATATGTGATTTTTGACAATTTATCAGAGGTAATTCATATATTATCAGAAACAGACTTCAAATTGCCAACTTGAGTAGTTAAAAAATAAATAAAATGCAGTGTATGTTATTGCAATGATCAGCATATCGCAAAATGTAAAAAGCTACAATAATATTGTATCAGAGCTGAAAATGAATTTTATTTATGCAGTGCCAAAATATTGAAATATTGTAACAATATCATATCGTAGGCTGGCTAGAGATTCCCATTTCTATTATACAACACAGACACTAGTTGACGACCCGCTGGCAACCTCCAGTCACTAAGGAAAAATGTGCATTGCTGGGGGTTGATGGTTGTGAAGTCAGTCACAAAGAATGTACTGTGTTTAAAACCCTCAATATTTGCTTTAATTGCTGTCAGCTTCAATAGTTTGCACGAAAAATGCTGACTGTAAACACTCACTAATTAAGTTGTAACTTGAGAAACTTGAGAAAGCACAAAACAAACCAAAAACTGTTTTCCCTTAGACCAAAGGTTTGTGTGAAAACAGCACATTTCAGAGGTTCAAAAATGTTTCCTTTGAAGATGAACTTTACACAATTCCAGTTTGTGTTGAACTCTTCACTATTTCACTAATGCTTAACATATATTTTGTAAAAGTTTGCAGATTTTAAGGTATACATACATATTTTAATTGTGAGCAAAGTATTTTAAACTATAAATGTTAGTAATTAAAACACATTTATATGTCTGCTTCTAGAAGGGTGCACATAAGACAAATAAGACAAACACAACTGACTTCTCTGTAGCTGATTTCTGGTACCATACATTTCACAGTTTTTAACCAAAAGCAACGGGCAAATCAAGGCTGAATTTTACAGTATCAAAGCTAGCAGGTTTAGCTGAAAGAAGAAGTGTCTAAAAAATGTTCTCATTGCTTTTATTTAAACTTTCATTTAAATGCATCTCAATTATTTTAATGGCCTTTTCAGCATGTCCGATGTGTTTGCTAGAGGTGAGAAAATAAACCTCTGCAGTGGTTTAATAATCATCAAAATTCAGAGGACAGTAGAGGAGAGGACGGACAAAGAGAGAGACATGTAAGAGGATGACAGTGGGGAAAAAAGACAAGATGAGAAAAGAGAACGTCATCTCACAAAGCCAGACTAATCAAAGCAGTGAGAATTTGCATCGACGGGTCACCCGTAATGCACTCGGCATTTTGTGAATCTCCTTTAATCTCTCGGTTTCACTTGATTGAGAATCCAGTCAAACTTGAACTTTAAATGAAAATACCAAACATACTGAAATTTGTTCGTTCTTTGCAGACACTGCGCCGCTACTTAACAACCACACATGAAGAATTCATTTGCAAAAAACACATTTGTTCATTTTTGGAAATTTTCATCAGTGAAACTGCAGTTGGCCTTTTTGATTTAGTAAAAATAACTCACCTACATTGAGGTAACTTACCAAATTACAAAATGTTTCTATTCAAAAGTGTTCCATTTAAAGTCATGAGAAAATTTTTTTATTTCTTCTAAGTGAAATGAAACAGTTCTAAAAACTGCAATATAAAATTAAAGCTGTACTGTCACTAGTCGGTGTCCTATAGTACTAGACACAGCAACCTCAGTCTTTGACAGAGTGGGAGGAATCAGCCTGCAGTCCCATCTCTAAGTATATTGTTTGGTTGTGATGCCCTCTTTGTTGTACACTAGTGAAAGAAATGGCTGAACTTACTTGAAGAACTTGATATGAGCGATCTCAGAAGGTTTCTGTCCATTAAAAAACAAGAAAAAAGTTCCTGGTACACCAGAGAAGGAATATATTCAAGCAGTGTGCTTAAGTGCTGCATGTCAGATGTGCATAGATGACAAGCATTTGCTAAAGAAATTATTTGAGAGAAGACAAGCACTCCCGTGGTGGACAAGACAAGCACATTAAAGAGACACTAAATTCCTCCTTTGCTGCTGTGATTTCCAGGAATCATAGAGCTACAGCATGATTCCTGGAAGGATGTCACACGGGACAGCTCCGCTGAGTGTACATTGATCAACTCTGGCATGGTCGTCTACAGAGTGAATCATGTGGAGGGGCAACAGTTGGCCTGAGCAGCCGCTCTTTGCACACACATCATGTATTGGCAAGCACAATTTTGGACTAGGAGAGGAAGCTGTAGTACCTCGAGAAAAACCTACACAGGCACAGACACCAAACAAAAAGATTAAGATCAGGAACCTTCTTGCTGTTAGGCAACAGTGCTAAACATCGCCTTATACCTGACTACTTTTCGAGGAATTTGTTTTTAGCTTGTTAAGCCCCTTAACAAGCAAAAACATGCTTAAAGCGTTAAAACAGGCAGCTAAGCAGGTTTGGTCTAAACGTAACAGACAACTTAGCAAAGAACTCGTTTTAAATTGTATCGTTAGGCCTTTTTATACTAGCAAGAAAAAGAAAATAAAAACAGAAAAGATCTGATGCAGGACCCGAGAGATGCATCCAGCCCTTCAGTTGGTCCATCTACTCTACATATCAGTGACAAAAAGTATTCAGAGTAATTGAAATGTGAAATTTGTGGTTCAAATCATCAGGGAGCAGGTAAAGCAGTGTCTACAGCTATCTATAAAATGTGCTGGAGGCTCTGCATTTCAGCCACTGGTGTTGGGGATCATGCTAAAATTAATGAAATTATGATGACAAAAAAGTATGTCTGGAAACAGTGATCCCAAGCATACCTGAATAGGAAAACGCACAATACCATGTATTTTCAGTCATGGATCGGCGTCTAAAGAGCCTAGACCTGCTTTCTAGAACTGCTTTCTAACATGTGAAGCAAAGTTGTTCAAGCTGTTATAATAATCTTAGCAGAGAATATAATAAAACAACACCACAAGCCTTTAAATGATGCATAAAATATGTGAAATGAAACAAATTAGCCAGAAAATAGAGTATCTTCCATTTAAACACAGTTTAATAGTGCAGAGGAGTGCACAATCAACTCTCATCGATTAAACACGAACGATGAACCGTTTTGAGAATGACTAACTGCTCCAGCGAACGTCATGGGAGGTCCTTCGTTTCATCTAGTTGTAAAATTTATTTTCTTTCTGCTGAAGTTGTATAATTTTACAACTTCCACAATTTTGAACAACTGTTACAAAGCAATTTCCCTTTGGGGATTAATAAAGTTATTCTTATTCATAAAATGAATTTAGAGCAACGCACAGAGCTCCTGTGGGAAATGAAATCCGCTCCCTATGAATCAAGTCACACAAATGAACCCTCTAAATATTGAGGCATACAGCAAAAATAAATAAATACAGTTTATTTTGTCCTTAATCTTTTTGGCAACTCCATTTGTTTCTGAAAGACTTATTTGGAACCTGTTGAAAGTGTCTCATTAAAGGGAAGCTACCGAAGAAGATAAATGCCTTACAAAAAAAAGACCAAAAGCTGATCCATCCCAGTGCTCTACTTTAAAATTCTGCTTACACTTTATGCATCACTGTGATTTTTCTCCTTCACTTTATCTACTAAATCTTGTAAACAGTTTCAAGTTAATGTTTTCTTTAGCCTTTATTTAACCTATTTCTTATAGGGAGGACAGCCCTGCTGAGGTGAACAACTGGACAAGTTCACAATCACACCCAAAAACTTTAATGTGAATTAATGTTACACCCCCTGTTTGCTCAGCTGATATCTTTCTACAAATCCAATTTGCAAATGTGTGTGAGAGTGTGTTATTTAAGCTACGCTAGGAGTCCCATGGTTGCCCACAAAGTTAACAACAGTAAATTTCTGACGTATTTTCCACTTCAGCTCAAAATAGAATGGCCTCTGCTTGTAGTGCCTCTTTCTTCATGTTTGTTTTTAATTTTTCATTTGTATTTCCTCACAGGCTGCATGTATTCCAGTTATTCTAAGTAATGGCTGGGAGCTTCCCTTCTCTGAAGTAATTGACTGGAGGAAAGCCGCCATCATTGGCGATGAGAGGCTGCTATTACAGGTACTGTAAAACACTGGAAAATTAAATGATGGGGAAATGAAATTAGATCTTCAGCAGATGTATGAGTTTTCCAGCAATAGTATGAACAGATGCAGAAGAAAAAAATTATACATATTATATATATATATAATTTTTTTTACATATAAATATGTAAATGGCTCAAAGTTAGCAAAGGCCACCACCATGTAACCTGGATAAAGAGGACAAACTTTCCTTGCACTTTACACCAACAAAAGATAAACGGTGCCCTTTCAGCACCGGCTAATTCAGTGTCTGGATGGTGAAATGCCACCATCTTCCCAGTTATAATTGTCCTCTCTGGCTTAGAATCCCCATGGGAACCCATAAGAATCCAGCTGGGGCTGATTCAAACTTCAAGCACAATGCATAGATCAGAAATGCGTGGAAACAGATTTGTGGCCCTGAAGCATGAATAGGCTGACTTTGCCAAACAAAGCTGCCATATGAGTTTAATCAGCTTGATTTCAGTTTAGGCACTTTTATGCAAATCATGTATTCAGTTTGAGAAGCCTGGAAGAAACTGACAAAATGTGTAATATTTCCTCAACACACTCCTGCCTCTCTGAAAGGCTTACCTGCAAGTGGGCACGCAGTCATGTCAAAAACTAAATAGATCCTAAGTATGCACTTAATATTCCTCAAAGATCAAGTGTTTGTTTGTGATACTGTTTATCAAATAGCCTTTTTAATGACTTGCTATCTGTGGCTTGTAGAATAGATTTTAGGATTTTATTGCTTATTTTAAAGCCTTAAACTGACTTATTCTTGCCTGCATCTGCAGCCTCCTACAATCCCATACCAGTGGCCTACTAATGTGTATTCATTAAGAACTTGTTAGCAAAGGTAACCTGCTATTGCTTCCTGCTCCGACAGCTGTGGAAGGTCCTGCCTCTGAGGGGCCTCTGATTTATCCCTTCTTTACACTAAACTTCATGGAAAAAGCTTTTTTCTCATTGAGTATATTTTCTCTAAATTATTTCAAATGGCTATCATTTCGCTCACAATTCACAGGCATGGATGACATAAAGTATAAAGCGAAATGCTGTAATTTTAAATGAATTTAATTTGACTGTGAGCTTTTGAATATAAAACCAAAGCTCTATCCATTTTCCTAGTAACTAATCCAATTAGGTTCACACAGAGGCTGGAGCCGGTAAATGTGGCAACACCCTGAACACATTGTGCTTTTTACACCTACAGCTCATTTAGGATCTGCAGTTGACCTGCTGTAAGTATGCCAACATATACTGTGGACTGTGGAAGAAAGCCATCAAAAACCAAGAGAAGCGCAAGGAGAATGTGCAAGCTCCACACAGGACTGATCAGCCAGTTTAAACCCCAAAACGTCTTGCTATGAGATCTCAGTGCTAACCACTGTGCCATCATGCCGCCTCCATGATAGTGCAGTGAATCATTTTTGCTTCAGAGACTTTTTCCAGAGAAGTCCAAATAGAAATATAATGTGGAAATATAGCATCTGGCACTTGGTGTCTGTGTAATCAAATGGTGATTGTTAGGTTATGGATGAGAAAAAGTGTTGATAAAAGTGTGACCTGTCAGCACATCATCGATATGTACCAAATTTAAAAATCTCATTGCAATCATGTGGCTTTTTTAAAATCATATGCTTTATGACAGCAGTGACATGCACAGACACTCACACCTACGCTCTGAACTATTTTTATCTAAAATAGATGATTCGACAATTGGATCACCTTCTGTTCTCTTTCATTACAGCGGTGGGTAGAGCTTGTGATATTTACTTACTGTAATAACTCTGTGTTACCATGTGTTGCCTCAGTGACCTGTACCACCACCTGGACAGCAAGTCCAGAAGTAAGCATGTGTAGGCTTTTTGCTTTTAATTAGTGTGTTTGTGGTTTTTCTATGTGAAACACACAATAGCAGACAGGCCATCTTAAAAAAACGTGGCTTTTAGATAAAACATACCAGGCTTTTTTCCTTATTAAGCATTACTGAGACTCACAATAGTGCACTAATCTTGTCAGAGGTTTTGTTATTTGGTTTATTTGCTTAAAATAAAACCATCATGCAAAGGCGTGCTAATTGTTGGTTAAGATAATGTGTGAAGTGAGAGATTTGTTTTGACATAGCCTCCGACACTGAGGGTGTTCACATTCATTACTGATCCAAACAAAGCAAACATTTTTCGATTAATTTCCCTTGCTTTAATGCAGACATGTGAGGAAATGACAGGGGCAGGTATAAACACAGCTAATTTCCAAGGCTTTCAGGATAATAGATGAAATGCATGAGTGATGAACCACAGTGGCATATAAAGGGACTGTCACATACATGTCACTTCAGAACAAGCATCATGCAACCTGAGGCACATTTTAACATTTCAAACTGGGGAAGGTTGGGTTGTTTCTCTTCATTGTTCACCAAATCGGTGGTTCTTGTTGTTTTGCTGCCACGCTAAGCACAGAATCAAAGGTAGGAAGGGAAGAGACTGAATCAGTGACCATAAGACATACATAAGACATTTAATACTTGGATGCAGTAAGTGCCTTCCCAAAGTGTTTTCTTCATTTGTACTGCCTCTACCATGTTTGACAAATGATGTTTGCTTCAGATCCTGAGCCGTTCCTCTCATTTTTCATATTTTTCTCTTCTCATGATTCTGATACAAGTAAACCTTGGTTTCATCTATCTAATGATTATTTATTTATTTGTTGGTAAATCTAATGTGGTCCTTTTCAATTCTTGTTATCAGATTTTTGCACTTTGTTGTAAACCGTCTCTTTACAAGGCATCTCTTGTTTGTAGACCTTTACAATTATCAACCTTTTTTCTTTCAAACTATTCTGTCATCATGCACTTTAGTTGTTTTCTGTGAGCTTGCGGGCCTTTTGGTGTCGCTGAGCTTCACTGCATTCATTCTTCTTAAGAATGTCATAGATGGTCGACTGAACCAATCTTACATATTTTGCAATCTCTCTTATAGGTTTATTTTGAGATGAGATGAGATAGGCTTTATTTGTCAGTTGCAGGTCTTTTGCCCACAACCGAGATGACAGACCTTGCCGACCGTACATACAATACAAACATCACATTGGGGAGACAGGTCAAGCTAGGTAGCGAGGAAAAAAAACATCGAATTGTGTAATACAGAAGGATAATACAGGAATGCACAGATATCAACACACCATAGCACAATAAACACAGACAAGCAACATGGGAAAGAGTTCCAGTGTGTACATCTGATCTGGTACCGCTGCAATCTTCGACTGCGCCTCCAACTGACCCGATGTCCACATCAGAGGCAAGGCTGGACTGGGACAAAAAATCGGCCTGGGCATTTTTACTAGAGACCGGCCCACCAGGATAAAGATTGAAAATGTGACGTCATTCAGGGTTAAACCGCAAAAGATTCTGGGAACTTGTGGCAAGAGGTACTAGCGCACGCAGGCTTTCAATTGAACTCAGTTACACAGCGATAAAAAGAAACCCAAAAAATGGCAAGAAGCTGTTGTATTATTAACTGCAATAGCCGGTCGCATGACAGCCACGGGAAGCCGACGGGCAAAGAGATCGTTTTTTATCGGATTACGTCGTTGAAGAGAAAATTTTTAAGCCATGTTTCCGAAGTAAGAGCCCACGGATGGTCTGGATATACCAAATTCTGAGACGTTTAATAATAATAAACGTCTCAGAACACTCCAGCTCACATGTTAGTCTGCTCCAAGCATTCCCACAAAGGTCAGAGTTTTGTAGTAGTTAATACGTCATTTTTCTTAACATAATTGGTGATATAGGTTACAAGCAAGTCTGGCGCTGAACAGAAATTGTCGCGCTATGCTCCTTTGTTTATTGTGCATAAATAGTGAATTGTCCTGACACAATATTGCGTTTCGCTTCTGTTATCACCATGGTACATTGACAAAAACATATACTTTTATTCACAGGATAAAACAGTTGTTTTGTATCACTAATTGTCCAGTGCGATTGCAACATACAATATTATTGTCACTGCTACATTTCTGTAATGCTACCAAAAATTATTTCCACTACTAATTAATTACCGTTGAGCTCAAAGGTTATATTAATAAACGGTTAACGAATGTGTATTTATGACGACGATTTGTGAGACTGGTACACTTACCTTTGTTCGTACGATGGTCTTTCGTTCTACACGGTGCATTTCAAGGTCCTGCACCCATCCGTCGGTAAACTGTACCTGGGCTTGTTGCAGTGACCTGAAGTTACTAAACTTCATGAGTGTATGCACTCACTCCAAGAAGCGTATAATTATAAATCTGAGCGTGGTGAAAGTTGGGCAGCACGCTGATGTCTTTTGTCCCTCTGTGTGCTCGTAAGGGTCTGACACTTTCACTCCTTTGTTTTTTCCTCGTATCTTTTCTTTGTCTTTTCCTCGAGTCTGTCTTTGTACGGACCGGCATTGTTTTCCTTTTGTTTTGTACATTCCTTTTTTGTGCGCCAAAGAAAAAACAAGAAGGTATTGGAACCGGAGAATGAACGTTTTGCGGTGCTGCAAATGCTTGCATTTGATGCGGTACTTGGATTGTTTTGCCACTAGTTCCCGGCATGCAATGCGCGAAAATCACGTGATTGCTAAACAAGGGGGCGGGTGCATCCAGCCTCCTCGGCTGTAATTGGTCCAGCCCAGAGTCGATCATGACCAATTGGCCAATCCAACACCTTTCATTATATATATATACCCTTCCTAAAAAAATTAATAAATCCATCGGCCCATAAAAACAAAAAATCGCCAGCGGCCCACCGGGCAAATGCCCGGTATGCCCGATGGCCAGTCCAACTATGATCAGAGGGGAGGTAAGCGTTGGAGGTGGCGTTGGATCCGGGGTAGGGAGGGTGATCCGTCAGTGAGTGCTTATCAGTATCAGTATATGTATGTGTGTGCGTGTCCATAGTTCAGCTGAGACAGTGTCCTTCGCCCTGCCAGGCTAAGTAAACAGTCTTTCAGCCAACCCAGGTGGCCTTGCATGGAATGGGAAGGAACAGACTCAACACAGTCGTTATCAGGGAGTTTTTGTTCGGCTCCAGCCTTGAGCCCACAGCTGGCGCCGAAGGGGTAGCCGGATTATGATGTTAATTTTCCTTTTGCAACAACTCATGAGAATTTCAAAGCTGTTCTTTAACACTCCGACACTGGTCTCTCAATCTCCCGTTGGAGAACCGCAAGTTTCTCCATGATGTTATCAACCTTCAGTTCCATGGTGTTGTCATTCTTTTGCTCAGAGAGCAGATTCTGAGACCTCACGACTGCAGTGAGCTGTTCTACGATGTAAATGCATTTGTATTTGTATAGCGCTTTTCTAGTCCTTAAGGACCCCAAAGCGCTTTACACTACATTCAGTCATTCACCCATTCACACACACATTCACACACACATTCACACACTGGTGATGGCAAGCTACATTGTAGCCACAGCTGCCCTGGGGCGCACTGACAGAGGCGAGGCTGCCGGACACTGGCACCACCGGGCCCTCTGACCACCACCAGTAGGCAAACATGGGGTAGGATTTTTGGCATGCAGCCAGGAGGCAGCCTGGGATCGAACCACCGACCTTCTGATTAGTGGCTGACCTGCTCTGCCACCTGAGCTACAGCCACCCCAATGTAATCCAACTTTCCCTCAAAGGTGTTATTCTGAGCAGGCCTCTCCTTGATGTAACCCAATATACGCTCAGAGGTGTTATTCTGAGTATTCACGGCAGCTGTAAGCGTCTCCAAGGTCTTAACCATGCTGCTTTCAATGAGCCAGTTCTGAGAAGTCGCGCCTCGTACCATCGTTTCAATCCCAGCGGGCAGCCTTGGGGGGGTTTGAACAGCCGGTTCCCCTTTCTTAATTCTCTGATAAGTCAGGGTCAAGCCAGCTCCGATCAGCAAGAACCCTGTTATCATGGTTCCAAATAGGTAGATATCTTCAGCGTCCTCGATCGACAGTCCTGCCAGGCACACGATCCTCCATTTCTGCCACCCGTCCATCGTGTATCCGGCAGGGAAAGTCCCTCCCAGACTTCTCCTTGAGAAAAGGGTGTCAATAGCATTCAGAGACCAGTTGATCAAATCCATAATTCCCTTTAGGTTTTAGAAACAGACTGTGAGAGTGTGTTCCAGGGAAAAGTAATACAAAAAACACGAGACTAGACAAGGACATAAGAACTAAGCAGGGAAGATAAGGGAGAGGAGAAAAAGTGCCAAAAGGTTTTTTCAGGCAAATAGTTGCCCCCTTTACTTATGTCAGTTTCTCCTCATATTGAAAGATCCAGTGCAAATATATCACTCAGAAATAAAACTACAAAAACTTTGTCATTGTCACGGACCTAACTGTATACATCGTGGTGGTTCAAAAACCACCTTTCTTTTCCAGAAAATCATCCAAATTCCTGATAAAAGACAGGAACTCATTTTTTTAGAGGAAATAAAGTCATCTGCATATTTCCTGTCAGTTTTAAATAAACACCAGTTGAGCAGTTTAATATAATGTTACATAAATAAACATTAATGAATTAATTTAAAAGGGATACAGCAATACAGGTTGTTTCCGCTTTTCATTCAACACACATTTATAGATGTTGAGGACACCTTGAAGGCGTTTCATTTCTTTCTTTCAGCACTGAGGCAGTCGGCAGAGTGGCAAGAATAAAATCATTTTCTGGAAAGTAGATATCAGAAAGGATTCTTTAGCCTCGGGCTCTATGGTTTATTCAACGGTCAGCTTAACACCTTTAAGAAGCATTAAAACATCCAGAATTTATTCATTTAATTATTTTGGTCCAGATGACAACATCTATAAAGAAGGCGATAATCAGTGAAATATTTAACCAGAATATATTTTAGTTTTTGGTTGGTAAACAAATTCCGTATGCTTGCCCTGATTGGTTTCTCCCTTATTTTCTCCTTTTTTTTTTGTTCACCAGAAACTACCTACACACGTGCATGCGCGTGTACATACACAAACACACACGCGCACACACACACAGGAACTCATGCAACACTGAAGCCGTAACACCTGCTGAGAGAGTTGAATCTCATTACTTTCAATTACATCACTGAGCACAGCAATACCTGGCTGTTTATTATGTAGAGTTTCTGTTCTCTCCATGGAGAGGGGAAATACACAACACACACACACACACACACACACACAAAACGCCCCCCTGCTGAGAAACATAAACACTATTAGAGTCAATCGAGGGAAAGAGAATGGGGCTGATTTGATTGGTGTTGTTTATATTCCACCTCAGAGAGCTGAACAATTAAAGCTTGTGCTGCTGTAGGCAGATCCCAGTGACGTCAACACCGGCGCAACCGCTTTCCTGAGTTCATGATTAATGTGGGGTTTTCAGATCACGCAAATGTGAAATAAATATCTTTTAAAAGTAAATGAAAAAGCAATTATAATACAATTTTGTTATAAAGTGGATAAGCAGCAGAGCCCCTCTGTACTGTGAGTGCTTTTTTTGGTTTTTACCCATAATTATCAACACTCTGCCACATAATCTGTGACTCTTTCATTTTTGATGCAATTTTGTCATCACTCTGTGGGCCAGATTTACTAATGCTCTGTCCAAGCATTAAAAAAAAATACTTGTGTTATCTGTACTTACTGTAGAGGCACAGTGGTAAGCATGGACACAGCTATTTTTGCAGCTGGCCTTGCATTCAGCATGTATTTGAAGATCCTTCGATTTCAGAGATCAAAATTATGGGAGGAAAGCATTTAAATGAATCATACAAAAAATATTTACTAAGGGTTGTAGGAGGCAGTTGACTGAAAACCACTACTATCAATGCAGTCTTGTGAGTGCAGCCTCACACTAATTCACCCTGCTTGGTAAATCTGTCGCTACCCAAAATATTTTCAGGGCTGTCAGAGATGAAATCCAGTCGTGTTTATTTATTATTCTTGTGTGAAAAGAGCGAAGCATAAAAAAATAGATAAATTAAAATGCAAGCAGCATCACTGTAGTCATATGACATAAAAGCAATTTAATAAGACTGTCACGGTCCGGGGCAGCGGCCGTGTGGAGAGCGGAAGGAGGACTCAAAACGCAGCACTTATTCAGGTGTGAGGGTGATTTATTGATAATATCCAATATAAAGTGGGGATGGTAAAACAGAACTAAGGATGAACTAACTGGGAGAAACTACACAAAGAAATAGCAAACCTGAGCATGAAGGGAGAACAGCAGGGAGAGCACGCAGGGGATTACACCAGGTATGAACACAGACGACGCGACCAGGAACAGAGGCAAACACACACTATAAGTACACAGAGAGACACTGGGAAATCACACACAGGTGGGAGACACAGCTGGACCTGATTAACCTGACGAGACAGGGGAACACTAACACCAGGGACCAATAGAGGGAGCACAAACCCAAAACCCAGTATCTAAAATCCCAAAACACAAACCATCCCAAAACAGCCCAAGAATAATAAAGAGAATAATAACAATAAGGAACACAAACACAAAGTCACTGTGTCATGGCCGCAGGACCATGACAAAGACCAGTTTAAAAAATATGAATATGGGTGTGAAGGCTAATTGGACAGCCCAGCAATGCAAAGTTTCAAAGGTAAACAATTGCAACTTTTGTTGCAAAGTAAACTGAATATATAATTTTTAGCAAAACGAAGCATGCAAAAATCAATAGTACAGTAAACCAAAGAAACCCAGGCAAAAATGAAACCTGTTTAAATCCAAACAATAAATGGAAAGAAATGGATGAAAACTCAAAAGTATTAGCATGATATAGAATGTACACTTTTACTTTTTCCATTCATTCAATTATATTATCTTTTAGTGTTTTTGCTTGTCAGCCCCACAGTTTGTTTTTTTGCCAACACCCACTGTATCAGCACTCCTGTCAATGCAGTGGTCTCATTTAAATGAATGAAGGGATCATTTCGCCTTGAAGCAGAGGGGATGAAGATATTATTGGACACATAATGCATGTGGAAATTGGTATATTTCAGTGACAAATATCAGTTGAAGAAATTCCAGACAGGATGACTGTCAGTCGGAGTCGCCTCATTAGGCTTCACAGATCACTGTAAGATGAGAGCTCCCTGGTCAAAGCATGACCGATAGAGCCAAGTGGCTTGGGACTCTTTAAATAAAAATCCTCAACACCCTCAGGAAAATGATGAGTGTTTCGGGAAAACTGATTATCACCATCACTCATTATTTCCCCACATTATAGTGGCCTTTTCATTGGCCAAGTCTAACCAGTTGGCACTCTAATGTTTATTGACGGGAGATTTCTTGTCCATGGGGAAACACCAAACAGTTCTTGGGCTTCAAATACGCCCCCGATGAGGGTCTTTAGAAACACTGGCTGGAATATTCCCTTGACTGTTTTATTGTCAAGCTCAATGGAGCATGTATGGTTATGTCTGATCTCATCTTGTAGTACTTTGTTGTTTTCCAAGCTGGACATCAAGACAACATCCTGCACCATCTCCCTGGCATATCCGGTTGTTTAGCTCCCAAGTCAGGATCATGGTGTTCCTTAATTTTAAGCTTTCACTGTCTCTCCCTAAAGGTGCCACTCAGGCAAGCTGCTCATGTTTTGTATGTTAGTGTGTGCTGGGAACAGTGAGATCATGGGCTGTTCTTGTGGGTCTTAGCTATCAGCAGCGGTTGCTGGCACTTGGCTTTTTCATTCCCCTTCATTTCTGTTCCAGGAAAAAATAAATTAACAATGATCAATAAGTTGTTGAGGTAATGTAACATCTATGATAAGCTGATTAACTGTTTTGTGTAATTCTAAACTAAAGCTTAAATATCTTTTAGCTTTGGAGAGCTCATCAAACTCATCTATATAAAAAAGTACATATATATATATATATATATATATATATATATATATATATATATATATATATATATATATATATATATATATATATATATTCCAAGCATACACTTAGATGAATTAACTCTCAGGTGAATACAGAACTGGAGCTGAATAGCAGGTGGTTTAGTTGAAACACTATCAATGGAGGTAAGTACAAAGTAAGATGTGGTGGAAGAGTCTTGAGGGGAAAATCTCCCTTAATCTTTTCTGCATGTCCACAAATTATTAATGCTTCCTCCACCCTATTTGCCTTCCGCCGATTCTCATCTTTCACTCAGCATTGTTTAAAAATCTAGCATAATATAATCTGTCTCACTGTCATCTTGATCTTCTTTGTCTATTTTTTCCACAGGTTCCCTCCATTACCCGGTCCGTGGGCCATGACAGGATCTTGGCTCTCCGCCAGCAAACTCAGTTCCTCTGGGACGCCTACTTCTCCTCCATAGCCAAAATAGTCTTAACAACTCTTGAGGTAAGCTTGCAAAACATTGTCTTAAATGGGAGTTGTGGATTTATTTTCATCAGGAGAGTTGCATTTAGTCAGTCAAACTGCTATAGCTTGTTCTGTACTATACATTGCCGCTGGCTATGCATCACCTCCCAAAGACAAACCTTTGAAAGATTTCTTTCTCCAGTTGTCAGTATTTTTTTTTTATCCAAAGAAGGTTAGCTGAATGTGCCCTCTCTTTTGCAGTACTTTTTCTGCTCCATATTCATACATTTCCACTCAGAAGCAGCTCGGCAATGCAGTGTTCAAACACTCAGTGAAGGTATATCAAAGTTACTGGGGGTGATTTGGCATGCTCAAAGTTTGTTTTGAGATCAGGGTTACAGTTTGACTTTTTGTTGTTGTTTTTTCTTCATAAAACTGTGTTTTTCTGCAATAAACCCTTAGCATCATGTGAGAAAGCCGCTGATACACCATTGGCATATAACATTTTTATATAGAACTTATCCTTTTTTCAACTCTCAAAGCTACTGCCCCTCTTTCCCTTTGATTTGGCACCAGCTAGTACTTAATGTTCATTTTCTTCACTGTCATCAGACTTGTGACAGTTACATATATTTAGCAGGAGTCCTTCTGTATCTAATGGTAGTCTAGATTGTGTGTGACTTATCAGTTCTAATCAGTGACAAACAGAAAAGAAAACCTCTTGCTATGTGTGAAAAGTGCTCATAAAATCTCTGGTGGACTATTCAGCAAGGTTAACCTAGAAAACGTTACATGGAGTTCAGGTTTTATTTTAACCTAACCTGACAATCTTTGAGAAAAGAAAAGAAATATTGAAGATGGAAACCAGCATTTTGTTGCCTGAAATGAAAACATAGGCGTCGTGAAGTGCCAGTTGTGAAGCACCAAGTGTGAAGGAGGACCATGCTGTCTGGCAGCCTACAGGTTTAAGAGGCTGCAGTATGTGAGTGGGCGTTCATGCCCGCTCTCAAGGCTAGAAACCCACAGGCTGGCTCATTAAATGACCTAACCAGCTGATGTACAGAAATGAACCTGTGTCATTGCCATGTACCACAAAAGCCATCCTAGTCTTCCTTTTTCTTTTTTTTGTTTTAAAAGAAATTCATTTCCTTACAACCTCGATTCAGACCTCAGAGACCATTTGCGCTTTGTATCATCTCTGAACACAGACACAGAGGATAATAATCCTTTTTATCACCAACATCAGCAGAAGAATCATAGGTATCATTACATAAACATCAGTATGATTGCTATGATCTTTCTAAAGCCCACAGTTTGTTTTAATTTATCACGTCCACCATGAATACTAATATCATAATTATCACAATTATCATCATAGCGATAACATAAATACTATTATTACAATCATTACACCAACAAAGAAAGACTAACTTTTTCGACTTAATTTTTTTTAATGTGTGTAAAAATATTATTACTAGGTGAGGGCTGTGGTTGTTGTGTAGGCCAGTTTGTTGTCTGATTTAATTGCTGAAGTTACACTGAATGCAAGTTTAAAGGTGGAATCTCCATTCTTTTTCACAAAGTAAGTTTGAAGCACAGGTATACAGGTAGATCTTTTTGCACGTATTTAGGCTTTATTAAGACTAAGAAAATTGGCTTTATCATTCTTATTGATTTTATATCTTACCTCTTTGAATTTGTACAAATAGAAAGAAAGTTTAACAGACTGAAAAGCCATTAATTTTTAATGCTGGCACAGTTATTTTCTGTTATTAGTCATAAAATAATGACTCCCTTTTTAATTCTATAGCTCAGTTGATTGCTTTGATTGCACAAATGAGCAATCAAGGTATCAACTTTCAAAACTTTCAAAATATGAAGCACGCCTAACCATCCCTGAAGGGTTTCAAACAGCTACTACCTTGTACTTAAAAGTACAACCTTTTTATTTTCCTTATTATTTTCCAACTTTTGCTTTCAGAATTTGCCTCCTGTTATGTGTATAATTTTCTACTTCATATGCATATGTAAAGTAGAAAAATGATACAGTGAACTGAAAGTATGGCATATGCAATTGAAATGAAAGATCTCATGCCTGTAATAACGTCACACATTTGTCTGTTTGAGCCAATTTAATGCTGTGTATATTAAAATGTTTGCATCAATGCCATCTATCAAACACCAGGAATAAGGACCCATCTATTTGTAAAATGACTGATAATTTCATCACCAAGCCCTACAACTATAATTTATGTTTGCCTTCATGTTTACCTTAATAATACAAAGTGTCCTCAAATTGCAGCATTTTTTTTTTTTTTGAGCACAAACAAGACCTTGGTAATTCCACCAAATGCCCAGTGCTAGCAGGGTATGAAATTAGACAGGAGACCGCTGACAGCTGTATACTGTTGGCCAGATGTGCTAAAAAGTCAGAGCCAGCATGCCACCAGGCTAAACGGGTGAAATGAAGCGTGGCTGATAACCGTAGTGTCCCACATACTGCGAGCCTGACAGTTGGTGTAAGGAGGTGGGTGTGTGGCATATATGTGTGTGTGTGGCTGTTAAGAGCTGGATGTAAGTGTCAATTCCCCTTCCCTGTTTCCTCCACTGTTTTGATCTAAATACAAAGAAATGTGATTAAAAAGTTTGTTTGTTTTTTAAATTAAAAATGTGTTTTTTAAGTTTCACAATAAGTCAAAACTACTTAGGTATATCTCTACTTTTGAATGGTTTATAGTCATGTAAAAAATTTAAAATATGCATGTAAAAGTCAAAAATATAGACAGCCCATATGCCATTTATGAAGAAACAACCCGAAATGAAATTCAAGGATTTTTATGTCACTATATAATTTGCAAAAATAAATAAATACAATTTTTAGTAGCAACCAACCAATTGGCTAGGATCAACAGCTCCATTACTCTTGCATTACATCCTGTTGGCTCACTGTCACAACATTCAACCAGCTCACCCAACCTCCGGTAACAAGACAGATGGATCGTGTTAGCTAACTCACTAATGGACTGCTGATGTTGGGATTGAGTTGCTCCACAGGATGAAGTGTCTTGGGTCTGCAAAGATGTTCCTCTCTTCGAGACCTCTCAAAGCACCTAACATAACCTAAAAAGCTGTCATTTTAAATTTCAAATATTAGTACATGTCTGTTGTTAGGTGGCGGAGTTAAGGGGGCAATTTCAGGCAATTGATTTTTCAGTTTGACTGAAAAAAAAAATACAAGTTTCCCTGATCTTATTCTTCTTTTTCTTCACACATCCTCCTTTCTGCTTTACCTCTCTGCTTCATCCAGATCATCCAGGACCGCGTGGACTCCCTTATATCCAGAAACCGTTTGTTGTGGAATTCCCTACCTGGTGGTCTGTATGCACTCCCTCAGTACTCAACTGACGCCGCCCAGTTTCCTTTTTACTATGCTCTACTGGGTGAGTACATAAGCTTTCCGTAAGAGTCATTTCAGTGTAGCACAGATGGTATAGGTTGTTGTTTAATGACTTAGCTGCAGCACAGGTGAATAACTGGAATGCAGTGTACTTGCCAATAAGAGAAGGATCACTTAGATTTACCACGTTGGAGAAATAAGCAGGTCAGGATCTCAGCAACTTTGATGGGGGCTGTGCAGTGTTCCTGACCTGTGTGGTTTCCTCAAAACAAGAAGGGTTGTGGGGTGTTTCTGCTCAGTAGTGATGAGTACCTTTTGTCAGAGGAGGCACAAAACATGAACCACAGTGTGGTGCATGTGCTGGGGAAAAGTCAGGTTTGCTGCAGATCCAGCTCGCGATTTACAGGATTTAAACAAATACCCTTGAATGTCTCAAGGTGCCTAAAGGTCACTCAGTTTATTGCATGCCACTTCCTGTGACACAGAGCTAATAAACTCAAGTTTGATTCTTAAATGATAATTACTGAATCCGGGCTGTGATGCATGGCCGCAGTTTTTCTGTTATTTGTTTTCATTAAGTGTTCTCCTTGGCACAATCATATTAACAGCTGGAGGACACATCATGCAAACAACGATTACGTGGCCACATTTTCGTTTTTGTTGGAATCCAAAACATTCCCTTTTCTTTCAGGGAAATATCAGAATTGTCACTGACAGCCAGGAAGGCTCAACAGATGCTGTCAGTATCATAAAGCCTTGATCAGTGACAGAGAAGTTTCTGTGACAATTCCTGTGTTTTTCTGAAAGTTTTCGCCTCTGAACACAATGACCATATCACTGAGTAAAAAAATTGTAAAATGAGGATGTGTTTACCAACAAATTTCAAATCCAGTCAACTTGGACTTCATTGGCTGCCTAAACTGTGCTAGAAACTGCTGTCTATAGAGCCTAAAACAGTGAATGTACAAGCAGCATGACTTATGACAGGTCAGATAAGTGGTTAACAACGGCAGCTGTAATAAAATTCTGCAATATTGTTTTTAAAATGTATACGTAAAATTTTGCAAGACTCCTGTTGGGGCATAGTTCAGAAACTTGAAGCTGCAGGGAAAGAAATAAGGCTTCTATATGTGCATGTTTATGTGGGTGTGCAGACCAGAGAGACTCTCAGTAGTCTGAGGCTGTAACTCAGATCGATGTTTGTCTTTCTCTGAGGAATTGTGGACACAAGGGTTAGAAGGAAGAGAGAGGAGAACCAAAGATGGAGCAGTTTTGTTTACACCTCTGCAGTAAATCACTATTTTTGCTGCCGCCATCACCGGCGCTGCTGCTGGGGGAATAACTTTTCGTCAGCGCCGTGTATAAGACGGTCTCACTCTGATACCTTCCCATAAGTTTTCATGGCAAAGCTGTTGCAACTTGGGCCTGATAGTTTAAAAAAGTTTGGCTTAATGTCAATACATAGCGGCCTTGGGACAAGTAAGACATCGCTATCAGATGCCTCAAGTTACAGTTTTATTTTAGTGTGTGAAAAGGAGTCCAGTCATCTGTGCTCTGCAGCTTCTTCAAATTATATAAACAAAAGAAGGTTGTGTTAATATTCTAGAAATTGATGTATCAGAGCAATACTGTTCCAATATAGCATCTATATATAGCATCTATTTTATAGCTCGTTTGACATTTGTAGTTTTTTTAATGGTGTTGAGTTTCAGATCGGCTTGCAGGACATGTCAGTATAAAAGTGTGACTAAAGATGGGAGAAAATTTGATGTATGCTGATTTTCTGTCTTTTAAATTATACATATAGTTGAAATCAGCAAATGCTTTGTCAAAGTCAGTTAGTCCCAGTGTACTAGATGAGAACTGAGTTGCAAAGTTGCTCTCAAGACACCACTAAGGTACTGGTTGCGTAAAACTCCTGGCTCAAGGCTCTGATTTTTCCAAGTAACACTAGACCGTAGTGTTTTTAGGACTATTTGCTTAAGAAAATTTTTGTTTAAGAACTTTAAAACATCTTTGACAGACCAATACAGTGAACACTGCTCGGGCTGTGTTTCAAGAAGTTTAAGATATGTGTGCTCACTTTTGGACTATGGCAGTGGCTGAGTTGTGTACATGTTAATTTATTGTATTCTATTTTATTCTTTTTCTATGTAGTATGCATCTGCAGCTTTTGAACCCAGAACAAATCTATCCATCTAGGCAATTAACTGCATCTTATCTTGTTTTATGAAATTGATTATTTGTTAAGAATTACAAAATCCCTCCAAAGTTAACTTCTCAACTTTTGAATATTTCAGACTTGAGTAAGGTCCTTTATGTCCCCTTATGATCTGATTTCAGAGAGCTTCCATTCTGTTCTATGACTGAATGTTTCAATGTTTACAGGGTTTTGATACTAAAAAAAAACGGAAACATGCCGTTTAACAGAAATTAACATGGCTTAGCTATTTTCAAGAAACAGAAGGTTTAACCCTATTTATGTGACCCCCACAAGGACAGAGCTCATGCTTCCATAAATACCACTAAGCCCACCTGAGATGGCTGGTCAGGGGGCCCAGTGTCAGAGAGATGGATAGAGCAACACTAAAGAGCACTCTGGCTGCACTTATCCATGAGGAAGTGTTTTCCCCTATTCCCAAATGCACCCAACACTTGCCATGCCATGTGCCTGCAGTCCTGGCCTTCTTTGGCTGCTCTGAGTGTTCAGTGTTTCTGTGTGTGTGTGTTTCCACATCTACCTGCCCATTTATCTATTATAGATTTTTGCAATCCTCATTTTAGCTGCTCACATGGGATATCTAACTTTTTGTAATTACTTTCTGGCAGTGTGTAAAAATAGAATAGAAGCAGTTTTGCTGCAATTTAGAGTTTTTGGTCTTCTTGAAGTGAAGGAAACGACAAAATCTATGTTAACACCCAGTACCTTTAATATGATGGAAGATTTTCACTCTGTCAAATAATGTTATTGGAACTTATTGAAATGACGTTAAATAAAAGCTAAATTATAGATGTCTCATGCATAAGTACTGATGGATGGATTCCATTCTTTTGAATTGCAAAACAGAGGATGAGAATCTTTGTAAAATGTAACGACTTCAAAAAAGTTAAAATTAGAGCTGGAAAGGCTGGAATAGTAAGTGATACTAAAAAGAAAGAGCAGGAGGAACATTGTGATTCTAATTAGGTTTATTGGCAACAAGTCAGTAACATGATGGGGTATAAAAAGAGCATCTTAGAGTAGACAAAAATACATGTAGAGGACTCACTGACAGTTATCGCAAATGCTTAATTGCAGTTCTTCCTACCAAGAGCAGCACAAGTTGTTATTATGTTTAGGGGCCAATTAGGTTTTCACCCGGGCGAGGTAGGTTTAAACAATCTTTTTCCTTTATAGATCAAATTGTTTAAAAACTATCATACGTAGGTCATCTTGCCTTAAATTTGCTTGACGATTCGAAATGTGAAAGTGTGAGAAATATACACACACAAAAAGAAATCAGGAAGGAAGCAAATGTATTTCTATAACACTGTTTATTGTGAAAATGTCAAAATGTGTGTTTATGACAAACCATTGCATTTTGTTATTCAGCCTTTTTGGAATTGAGGTTGTATTAGCTAGTGTTTCCTGGAACCTCTGCTTTTCACAGAACTTTAATGTTATATTTTTATTTTTCTTCATTATGAACCTCTTTGTTTCATATGTTCAATTATGAAACATTAATTTATAATAATTTATAATAATGTAATAATTATAAATGGCGAGATGATTAGAATGCGTCCTCGCGTACTAGAGTGTATTACAAAGTGCTGTTGTGAGATTATTAGGGTATTTAGACTAATTACACAGCTCACAGCTGCCAAATATTATTTGCTAACTTATTTGCTAATCAGATTAAGAAGAAGAAAATCACCATCAGTATTTACACAGACTACAATTTGTTGCTGTTTGTGTGATATTTCTGATCATTTCTTGCCCCATGAAAGCCTTGTGGAACGATTTAATACTAGTCAGATAATGTTTGCAGTGATTATGAATGCAGCAAAGTTTACAGTGCAAAAACAGTGTATGTTTTCTATATTCTCAGCCATCTTAATAACATTAATGTGAATTAAATCCTGTAATATTTGACAATAATAGATCAATCTATTTTGAAACAGAAGATGTATTAAGAAGCTCGTGCTTTATTATATCAATACATTTTTCTGACACAGGTTTGCCACAGGGAGAATAAGGTTCTCAAAATTACAACTCTTCCCATCCCACTCTTTTCTGAATACCATTTGTCAAAGAAGCTTCAATTCATTCTGCTTTGCTGCTTCTCTTTTTGTTCTGTTTGGTTCATTTGTTTGTTTTGGTAAAATGCAAGAGAGTATCTAACAAGTGTTGTAGAAACAGAAATACCCATTATAGAAACAAATCAGCATCATTTGCAATTGAGTAAAAGAGACTCAAAGCAAACTGTTCACTCTTGGATTAGACATGTTTACTCATGGTCAGCCATCTGAACCAGGGGGTATATATGCTGTCATAAAGATGGATGACGGGTGCAGCGTGGAGCACTCTGTGTCCAGTTAACCGTGATGGAGCTTTATGGAGAGCTACATCTGCACAAATCTGTGTTTTGGGTTTTTTTGTGTTGTTGTTGTTGTTGTTTTAAGAGCCTAAATGCAGTTTACACATGACAGCTGTTTGTGAAGTATGGGTATGTTTGTGCAGGTAAGAGCCCATCGCAGCAGTTCACCACTGTGATCCATATGGTAACTCCTCTGCAGTCCCAGATATCCCCTGTGGTGAAGCTCATCATCGCTGTAGCCAAGTCCAAGTTCTGTGCACAGGTGGGATATGTGTCTGAACTTTGCTGTGATTTCTGCTGCGGTTCAGGAAAAAGATGAAAGAATGGTTTCACATATATGCAGTGAAATGCAAACAGTGTCAGGAGGTGTTAATTCTCAGTGATCTAAAATGTTTGACTTGACAGTTGATGTTTATGTTATCAATGTGTTTCTTCTATAACCTTGTCTCTCCATATCTCCTCCCTCCTTATTTCCCTTTTCTTTTGTCTCATTCCTACGTTTCCATTCCTTCATTATGTTTTCCTCATATAACAGTAAGAAAATCAAAAAAAATTTTTTTTTTAAAAAAGGTCTAAAAAATGAGAAAGTAGATAAGTGATTATTGTAGGTTTTATATTCCAGTTTCTGCTCCTTTTTCAAATAACATACCAAATATAATGTTTGTTTTTTGATAATTTGCTTTAAATCTTCACACAAGTCTTCTTGACCGCCGTAATTTATCTAGAAAGCTTTTAAACAAGCTTTATTATTCTACACATGTTATAAAAAGTACTAGAAAAAGGCACTAGAGTAATACCTGAGGACTAAAGGTCTGTTGCATAAGCAGTCTCTTATATAATGTGGATTTTTTTTAATGAAATATGTTGAATTAAGCTTTACTATAAATATTCATGTACATGTAAATATACTGAAAGTGCAATAGCTTTTGAAACAAACTCGGTGATGATTAACACAGTTCACGCACTCACAGGCTAATGGAATAAGAACATTTTTTGTATTCTGGCACTAAAGATTATATATGTACTCACTCTGATAATAAGGTATTCTTTAGCAAGGGTTCTCTGTAAAGCAGAAGCCCCTGGCTGGTCTTTGCTTCTTGAAAAATAGGACGGACATTTCATTATGAGGAATATCAGCTCATTCAAAACCTTCTGTGGAGAAGCCTATTCACAACAATGTTTGGGCTTGTATAATATTAATGGACACCATGTTCTTTCCCCACACAGATTGTGGTTTTATGGAACTGCGACAAGCCTTTACCTCCTAGAAACAAGTGGCCCTCCACCAGTGTGCCTCTCACTGTCATTGAAGGACAGACCAAGGTAATGGCTGTTGACTTTTTTACATCCATTATGTATTAAAATAGATTTAAATTTAAAAACTTTAAAAACTGACCTGCTTAGGGGCACGCCAGATATGAAAGCGACTGAAACACTCAGCTGATGTTCTGGGAGCTGTGTTAGAGGAAGATGGAAAACAATAACACACAAAAAAAATAAATAACAATAACATAAATGAGAATATCATAAAGCTATAGGATTAGATGCTGTAAACTTACACTGTGTTATATAGTTTGCACATTTTATACCAGTTTTATGAAGTTTAAGGAAAATATATTCACCTGGTGGTTGCTGAGTGATGGCTGGAGATTGCTGGCGGTCACTAGGTGAAATTCATTGCAAAGAAGTTAATGGGGCCGAACTCGAAACCTCCTTGCAATGACTGTGGTCATAAGCAGATTACATGGAAGATGCTGACACTGTCTGCAAGCACTCGCTACCTCCTCACCCAGCGATAGTGAGAGGTAAAAAAAAAAGCAATCCCAGACCGTTTCTCTTCGAAGTAACGCAGCCAAAGCAGTTACAAGATGGCTTTTAATTTAGCACCCACTTTTTTTTACCCAGCAACAGCCAGTATCATCCAACAGCCACCAGCCAGTCGAGGAACACATTTTCATATTGACTGGAGATTGCTGGAGGGTGTTCAATAGGTTCTAGGCCTGTGAGGCATAACTGTCAGTAATCTTTTATGATTAATAAACAGGAGTGCACATAAGTGGTCCGCAGGTGCGCATGCGCTGTCAAAATAAAAGACGCGCACCAGATAAGAAGTTTCAATGCGCGTTTGCGTACATATAAAAGGCACTGTCAAAGGAGCTTGGAAAGAAAAGCGCCTGGACTTGTTTAAGTTGCTTGAAGACGTTTCACCTCTCATCCGAGAAGCTTCTTCAGTTCTAAGGTCAAATGGTGGGGAGTCCCAGATTTAAACCTAGTGGGAGTTTCCCCCCACAGAGGGACAAAAGGATCCCCTGATGATCCTCTAATCACATGAGCCAAGGTGTGAAACTGGGTGTGGGTCCCAATCAGCCAGGGTTTCAGGTGAGCTCATTGTGATACCTGACCCCACCTTATCATGTGATTTCCTGAGGTCAGATGGCCCAGGATGTAAGTGGGCGTTAAGGCGTCTGGGGAGGGAACTCAAAACTGGATTATAGATGGCAGAGAGTTGGTGTCGTAAACCACCGCCTCTGTTCAAAGATGGTCGCTCACAGTGGACATAGATGGCTTCTTTCACTCCTCTTTCAAACCATCTGTCCTCTCTGTCCAAAATGTGAACATTGGCATCCTCGAAAGAGTGTCCTTTATCCTTAAGATGCAGATGGACAGCTGAGTTCTGTCCCGTGGAGGTGGCTCTTCTATGTTGTGCCATGCATGTAGAGGTCTGGGCATTCCTCGCTACACTGTACCGCATGCCCAGAACGCCTTGTCCTTAGAACTGAAGAAGCTTCTCGGATGAGAGGTGAAACGTCTTTAAGCAACTTAAAGAAGTCCAGATGCTTTTCTTTGCAAGCTCCTTTGACTGCAATGACCTGGATGACTGAGAACCTTCACAGACATATAAAAGGCACTGCTTTTGTCCGCTAGAGTGGGATTTTCACGGCATATTCTGCACCAGATCTCTGTGCGTTCATCATTTGTTTGAAGCCAGCTCACCTCCTGCAACCACTTTTCTGAGAATATGCGCTTCTTTTGCGGTTTGGACTCCTTCTGACATTTCTTTGGAGGTGGAGGAACACCAAAATAATTGCTTAAAGGAGCTTCTTCGACATCTTTAAGATGATGAAGATTCTTGGAAAAGATATCATTCACTTTTAAATGAATGAAAAACTTTATCACCACAAATCATAAGATAATTCTACCCCTGTATGGTTAACGATGGAATGTTCTGCTGGAATCATTGGAGAACTTTAGAAGCATTACTTACGTTGCTGTAGACCAAATACACTCTCATTGCAACAATAGTCTCTGATTTTAAAAATGAGTCTTTAATATGTGTTTAGTGTTTTGCAGCGAGGAATTTTGCTCTGTTTAGAGTCTCGGTCCATGATTAATGATTCAGTAAATGCAGCAAAATACCTCTGGGGATGCCAGATGTTCTCAGTCTTATATATTGTTATTATATTAACAGCAAAATAAATACAAGAGTGGGTCAGGATTATGGCTCAGTGAAGCTGAAATACACCAACCATCTACCCTACAGCGAGTATGAAATGACTACATATCACCATTATTAGTGACCATAAGACTGCTGCTCCTAACACTAAAGCAAGCAGTCTTTCTCACACTACATATACTACTACTAATAATAATGCATTACAGACTTTTGAATTGGTTTAGTCAGATGGGTTTTAAAGACCCTGATTTACATCACAGATGTTTTCAGTTACTGTTGCTGATTTACACTCTACAGGAATGTGTGGATGTCTCTTTGGTCCTGATTATGTCCTGCTAGTTTCTTCACATCTGGTAGTGTTAAAAACTCACTCATTTCCTTGTTGAACAACAGGAAAGCGATAAGATATATCGCTTGGTATAAAATTATTGCATTTCTTCCTGTTCTGGAAGAAAAACAACCTCACACACACTGTTCGTTTTTATCGATTTTGCTTTGGCACTCACAGCACTTGTTTAAAATTAAGAAAAGGTTATAGTTTTGATTGGAAATAAATAAGCATGTGGTTGCATTGTGTTTTAAAGCACACCACATGTTTTCAGAGTGGGTTTGTTTTGTTTGTTTGTTTGTTTTATTTTGTTTGTGCTTCTTCAGTTCTGGAACAACTGAGGGATATTCACACATAATAAACCCCAGCGGACCACCCAAGAGCTGAAGAATGTGAAGACGTCTCATGGATCTTCAAAACCTAGAAAAACTCGAGTCGCTTTCTTTTCAAGCTTTCAAGCTTTTTGTTCTGAACTGTAATCAGAGACTGGGACTCTTAATCTAAAAATATCAAACCCAAAATGATGTAATTGTAGATTGTAGTTTTTAGGCTGGGTTGACATAGTGTTAAATCAAATCCTGCCACATTTATTGGGTCCATATTAATTACAAGTCCCTTGTTTAAAGCCTCATAGCCCTGTAAAACATGTAAAAAATGAGTATTGCCACTGTGACATTGTAATGTTGGTTTGTGAATCTGCATTTTGAAGCCTCAACATTGGCATATGGGTGAAAACACAGAAACAACTACCTGCTAATTAGTACTAAATAACAGACTGACAAAATATTACATTTTCAAACACAAAAAATGAAACACAAACTTGTTAAACAGACTGTAGCAAACAGCAACCCATATCATTTTTCAGGCAATGTCATTAAAATGCTCCAAAAAGTGCCAACAGCACAAACACAGTGTCTGCTCAGCTCCAGTTCACTGACTCCTTTCAGCAGACGGCTACAGCTGCCTGTGTTGGGTCCAAACTCCGCTTCAGGTCCCAAAGTCAAACAAACTCTGTGGCATCACTGAGAGTTTCAAACTGTCTAAAGTCTTTCATCTTTAATAAAACGATCAGCATTGCTGCTTTACCAGGTGTAACAATTAACTTTAACATCCAGGCAGCCACGAAAAAAGAATTTATTAAATTTAATGGAGTTTGAAGTTAGCAGGGAGTTAGCTCACTAGTTTATCATAATATACCATGTTCTGACTGAGAGATTTCTGAAATTTTTAAATGTACAGCTCTGCTATCACTTCCAACATAAACGAAGACAGAAAACTAAACAGCAGTGACTTTTGTAGGGTTACTGAAGTTTGGCTAGCTGGTATATAATGATTTGCTACGTGATCACTAGCGACACAGCTATGTTAGAATAACATAAACACAGTGAAGCTTGAGGGTGAACGTTAACCTTTTTCCACTTGATAAAAGTTAACGTGAGGGTTCCCAACGGTTAGGGACAAATGCAATTTCATGGCAGGATGCTGTAAACGGACAAAACTTCAGTCAGGAGAACAACTGAGATAATCCATCCACAGTATGAGGTTAGTCATTAATATACTGCTGCATGGGCTGGGCTGTAGTTACACGTAAGGTTTTAAAAACTGAGCTTCAAAATGAACAGTGGTAATAAAAACCGAAAGAGGCCGACAGTGATCACTGACTGTTTTTAGGGGCTTGTTCAGATCTAACAGAACAAGATACAAAGCATTAAAACGTTAAAAACACAACACCTTTAATAAACACAGAGCAGTTTGGACCTGGAAGCAGGGTTCCTACGTCATCAGTTAAAGACGGGGTAGGTGATGTCAGTCTAAGTCTGTCTTTTATATGTAGCCTGCTTTAATCACTTGATTAGAAGGATAAAATATGTAAAGAAAGAGTGAAAAAGGTCTCCCTTCTCTCATTAACACCACTGTAATGTCCTTGGAATGAAAAAAAAAGAGAAACATGAATGAACCTCATTATATCTGTTTTCCACACCAAGTTCTAGGTTTAATTAAAAGCAGATATTGAGTATATTTTCATTTAATCCTACCTGAAGTCCTATGATCATGCAGCAGAGGGAGGGAATGATGTATAATGCTCTTTTCCTTTGTCAACTAAATTCTAATCCAGTGCTATTTCAAGTTTAGATAGACTCTTAATGATAAATTTGAAGCAGTGTGAGCTTTGATTGTTAGATATTAGAGCAAAGCCAAGAGTGTGACTTTGTTTCGTTTGTTCTCATTTGCAATATTACTGGGTTGTACTCTGCCTCTATCTACATATACATGCTGTAAAAACTCATAGTTGTTACGGTATATTTAATAAACAGAAGAAAAATGTCACATTTTTTAAATACTTTAACCAACTGAGCTTCTTAAAATGCACTAAGTCAGATACTCACTTACTAAATGAAGCCTCCATACATGCCAGCATGTTTCTCTCTCTATGTCAATCTCTTAGTCGTCTAATTGCTTCTGTTTGTTTTCATGTAAACGTCTCCCTCTTGAAATGAAAGAACAATGTCTCCGCTGGTGACAGTAAAACGCATCTCAGCGACCATGTGTATGTGTGGTCCTATAATTAGACATGTGGTATATTGTCATGCAGCCCAGACAGATGCTCTTCACAGTATTTCCTTCCAAGTGCACGCTGTGTTTGCTCCCTCTGTAGCAACAATACACACACACACACACACATAGAGAGAGAGAAAGTTTGTCATTTGCCTCAGCAGAGCACAGCAGCAGAGTAATTTGCTGTTGGTTATGAGTGTATCTACTCTGTAATGCTGAGTGGATGCACTCCATCTACAAGCTTTTACTTCCCCTCTCTCCTTCAGTCTTTCTCTCTCTATCCTCAACCTCTGTCCTGCGCTTACCTTCAGTGTTATTTTTTCTCAAGTACGTTCAGAGTCACCTTTCAGTAAGTATTCAAACGACTCTTTAATTTACTTGATTATTTCTGAGAAGTTCTCATACTTAAATGAGCTCATTTTAATTAAATTTAAGTAGACCCTCATAGATTTGGGACTGGTCAACAACCAATTGGGAAACTATGGTTACTATGGAAAAAATATGTATTTCTTGACCAGTTGGCAAGTTTTTGCTGGAAGTTACTGGCTGTAGTTGGGTAAGATTGGTTGCAAAGAAAGTGCTGCACCAAAAATTCACATGAACACAACCTTGCTTGTTCGGGTCAAATCTGACCGATTTACAAATTAAAATATGGTGTTTTACATCTGATTGCCTCAAGGCCTCATGACATCCTCCACACTATGCACTTGAATATATAAAAAAGTGATGAGCACCTCTTTCACTGAATTTTGAGTGTTTTAATAAACTTTGTTTGACCAGAAACTCTGTGGTGTTTCCAGTCAAAGGTGACTGCCATAGGAAATGAATGGGAATAATAACAGTATTTATAACAGTATGTTTGCACTGAAGCACCGCAGCAATTTCCTAATGTTGTAAACCCGCTCAACATTTGGCAATAAAACCCTTTCTGATTCTGATTCTGATTCTGAATCCACCTCCACCCCGTTTGGCCCACTGAATGAGCAAATAAATGAAAGACCCACTGAACGACCCACTTAACTGAATTTGGTGATGAAAAATGTTTGTTATGTTAATTTAAGAGCTGTTAAAACTAAAAACGTGTTACTGGTAACACTAAAGTAAGGGGGTGGGGTGAACAAAACCACATTGTGGAAAGCAAAGAATAATTGAAACTCTTATATCTGCAAATGGTGAAGCAACATTAAACCATATGGACTAAGAATGGGATGTTACTTAAGTTCATAAGAATGTGAAGGCAGACGATTAAATACTTTTGGCAGTACAGTGTGCATCCAAATTTGCTTCCATGACAGCAGTTTGTAGGAAATGTTATTGCTATATGTTAACATGGCGTCCAAAGGTCAGAGACCACTATTGACAGTCATGCTTTCATTTTGGGTTTGATTATAATTCAGTTGATTTTCACTGCATGAATACCACACTTATGTGCTGTACGGTAGGCCATGTTGACTTGTGACAACATGTGACATCAGAAATTCTCTGCTCTCTTAGTGTCCAAGTGTCGCTCATAAATGATCAATGGGATTAAGGTCAGATGACTTAGGAAAAGTAGTTCTTTAAGTAGTTTCTGCAAATTATTGTCTTTGTTTTGTTTACTCACCAACTAGTTAAGCACTGCAATATGCTTAAAGAGAAAATTACTGGTTGATCAGAAACAAGTGGCTCCTCGTCATTAGACCTCCTTGATAAGCATTTATGACAGACAAATCAATATGATCAAAGAAGTGGTCAATATACTCCCCTCTGCTGCTGGTTATATGTTGACTACAGCTTTATCGATGTACTCTTAATATCACCTCTCCTGCCTTCAAGCAATGAATTTTATGTTTATAAGTTCATCTTGAAAATCGGTCCTCATTTCTTAGTTGTGCATTTAAATTACAGCGAAGGAGCATAAAATAGAAGTGTTCAAAGTGATCAAAAACTGCACAAAAAGTATTTATTGTGAGGCATGGACACATGCTCTCATCCTCTGGTGCAGTCTGGGACTAGAATATTGGGTCCTTTGAGTCCTGTTGTGAGGTGACGCCACCATGGATTGGGCTTCATCTACAGCTTCTGCTCAAGCGGGTTTGGTACCTGGAGGTTATGAAGGCCAGGTAAATGCCCTGTGCTCTTTGTCCCTGAGCCATTACTGAGGATTTTTTTCCCAGTGTGGGTGGTGTTCCAGGATTTATCAGACCAGCGTGTGCAAAAATAATGACAATATAAATATAGCTATATTTATTTTGGAATATCACTTGATATCAGAGAGTTGGTGAATACACATGTGACAGCAGGCATGTTCCTATAATGAAGGTGTAATGTAGCATAGTTTTATAAATCTTCTACTACATCAAATCTCCAGAAAACAAGACATCTGTCTTATCATAGAGCCAAAAGAACAAGTGCTGTCATTGTACAGAGGTCACGATACTTTTGGTCTCTATCAGTTCAACAAAAACTCCCAACTTCATTTTCTACTGTTGTTGTGGGTTTATTATGAGGAGTTTCCAAAGGTTTATGATAGTGGTAAGAGGGAACTGAATTAGTACCTACTCGGGTCGACTCAACGTGACTCAACTCGTTTTCCATAAGAATCGTAAAGTTGAGAGTCATCAAATTACAACAACGGTATGCTGAGAAGTAGGAAACTGTGAGCCTTTTTTGATTGTCATAGCAGGGTAAACACAGGCATAATTGTTTAAATTAATTATGGGCACATTCTATTAAGTGTGTCACATCTTGGCCCATGTAAATGGAACAGGGCCATAATTGATGTTATTAATTTTGCCCTGCAATGCCATGTCAAAATGGCTTCTGTTAAGGCCTGTTGTTGGGGCCTTTTTTTCTTTGGCTTTATCACTACAGGCAGAGGTAATTAATTACAGAAGTAATTACATTTCTCTTTCATTTAAATTATAGTTTAGTGGCTTTTTAACCCCATTTATGTCAGTGTCAGCGCAAACACATGACTAACACATGGCTGTTTTTTCCCCTTTTTTACTGCACAATACTCAGATGACTTTGACTTTGACTTTATTATATTGTCAGGGCTCGTGTGCGGAGGCGAGGAAGGGATGACCCACATGCAGGACTCGTGGTGCAGAACGAGGTTTATTGAATATGTAGACAACAGATGATAGGATGGATGGCTGGCTGGCTGGACTTAGCGGACTGGTAGACTGACTGACTGGACGGAACACACGACAGAAACAACATCATCAATGACCCGACACTGAATGGGTAGAACAGAGGGCTTAAATACACAGACTGGTGATAATGATGATAATGAGGGACCGGTGAGTACACAGCTGAACATAATGAACTAATGATAATGGGAAGAGGATTGAACATAATACACACAGACCAAGGCTAACACAATAAAACAGGAAGTGGAACAGGCAGTAGATAAACAGTGAGTGTGAACTGAAAACACTGGGTCACCAACCCAGGAACCCTGACAGGACCCCCCCCCTTCAAAGGCCGGCACCCGACGGCCAAACGAAAAAGAACCAGAACAGGGCGGGCGGAGGGGGCCCAGGACGGAGGGACGGAGGCCACACAGAGACAGTTCGGGTGGGCGGCCACGTGGCCCGAGGCGAGACTGTTCCTGCGGACCGACCGTGCGGAAGGCAACGGCGGTGACGTGGACACAGTTCGGGAGGCCGGCAGTGCGGAAGGCAACGGCGGCCAGTCAGGCGAAGGTGAAGGCGGTCCGGAGGCCGGCCGTGCGGAAGGCAACGGCGGTGACGTGGACACAGTTCGGGAGGCCGGCAGTGCGGAAGGCAACGGCGGCCACCCAGGCGAAGGCGGTCCGGAGGCCGGCCGTGCGGAAGGCAACGGCGGCCACTCAGGCGAAGGCGGTCCGGAGGCCGGCCGTGCGGAAGGCAACGGCGGCCACTCAGGCGAAGGCGGTCCGGGGGCCGGCCGTGCGGAAGGCAACGGCGGCCACTCAGGCGAAGGCGGTCCGGGGGCCGGCCGCGCGGAAGGCAGCGGCGGCGGCGGAGGAGACGGAGCAGTTCAGGGGGCCGGCCGCGCGGAAGGCAGCGGCGGCTCTCCAGTTTTAGGCGTGCTGGCCATGGCCCGGTGGGCACAGGACCAGACGAGGCAGGATCAGGCGAAGCACAGGCCGGAGCTGCAGCAGGCGAAATAAAAGCCAAAGTCGAGGCTGGGCCAGACGAGGACGAAGGCTCCGAGGCCGGGCCAGACGAGGACGAAGGCTCCGAGGCCGGGCCAGACGAGGACGAAGGCTCCGAGGCAGGGCCAGACGAGGCAGAGGCAGGGTCTGAGGCCGGGCCAGGCGAGGCAGAGGCAGGGTCTGAGGCCGGACCAGGCGAGGCAGAAGCAGAGCTAGGTGACAGCGAGGCATGAGGCTGGTGCGGTTCCCCTGAACCCCCAGTTGACGAAGAAGGTTGCCGGACGGGTTCCTCGGGCCCTCCAGCCGACGAGGCATGAGGCTGGTGCGGTTCTCCTGAACCCCCAGCTGACGAGGAAGGTTGCCGGACGGGCTCCTCGGGCCCTCCAGCCGACGAGGCATGAGGCTGGTGCGGTTCTCCTGAACCCCCAGCTGACGAGGAAGGTTGCCGGACGGGCTCCTCGGGCCCTCCAGCTGACGAGGCATGAGGCTGGTGCGGTTCTCCTGAACCCCCAGCTGACGAGGAAGGTTGCCGGACGGGCTCCTCGGGCCCTCCAGCTGACGAGGCATGAGGCTGGTGCGGTTCTCCTGAACCCCCAGCTGACGAGGAAGGTTGCCGGACGGGCTCCTCGGGCCCTCCAGCGAAAACGGTCTCAGAACCAGTGGGCACTGGAGCCCCTGGCACACACAGGACAGGGCCAGCGGGTGCGGAAACCCCTGGCTGAGGAGCGGCCGGGCCAGCGGGTGCGGAAACCCCTGGCTGAGGAGCGGCCGGGCCAGCGGGTGCGGAAACCCCTGGCTGGGCAGCAGGGTAGCTCACAGCAGGCTCTGGGTACTGAACAGGTTGGTGGACGGGCGACTGGACTACTGGTGACTGGACAGGAGGCGACTGGGCTACTGGTGACTGGACAGGAGGCGACTGAGCTACGGGTGACTGGACAGGAGGCGACTGAGCTACGGGTGACTGGACAGGAGGAGACTGAGCTACGGGTGACTGGACAGGAGACTGAGCTACGGGTGACTGGACAGGAGCGGACTGGAGAGCAGGTGAGTGAACTGACGGGGCTGGAAGCTGAACAGCAGGTGAGGCTGACGACGGAGCTGAGGTTGGTGTGGCTAATGGCTGGGCTACAGACTGAGCTAATGAGGGAGATAAAGCTACAGCCTGAGCTAGTAAGGCCGGTGCCTGAGCAGGGGACACTTCAGCCAGCCTAACCAGGGATAAAGCTAGTGCGTGAAAGGCTGGGTCAGGAGGTGGATGAAGTGGTGGACTGATTAGCTCTTCCGTGCCTCCAGAGCGTGAGGGCACTGGCTGGAGAGCCTCAGCTGAGTCTCTAGGGGGGTCAGGCTGGATCCTGGCCGTCCTCAGCCTAGGTGCTGGGACAGGCACGGGAGGTGGCTGGACACCAGTCACCCCCACTCGAGAAACCGAAGCGGGTGTGGCGGTAGACTGGGTCGCAGCTGCCCTCCTCCTGGGAGCTGGCACTGGTGTGGGGGTAGACTGACTGACGGGAGTGGAGATAATGACTGGGTGTGTGATGTTAGCAGGTTTATTGGGGATTGTTCTGGTTTTCCTGCCACCACTATTTACAGTCTTTGGGAGAGCAGAGCAGAACAAATCTTCCCAGTCCACAGAATCTTCCAGGAGGGAAACATCCCACGAATCAGAGATGGGGTTATTGTGCGTTTTGAGTGAATAATCAGATGGTGAGTGCGAAAAACAGTCACTGGAGCTCACCATCGGGAGTGGCTGAAAGTGGTCCGTTTTATGGCGGCGTGTGCGCCGATTTCTCCGGGAGGAGGAAGCGGGCGGGGTACACGTCCGAGCCTCTGGCACGGGAGCCTCTGTTGAGCCGAGGTGGAAGACGGAGCCGCTGTGCCGTGACGAGGTTGAAGGTCCGGTGAATGAGGCAGGTGATGTGTGAGCGTGGAGCGGAGTGGCGAGAGAGGGAGCGGCCGAAGCGCGGCGTGAAACGTCCACTCTCCGCGGCAGATGCTCCGGTGCAGGTGAGGCAGCAGGTGGGGGAACGCGGCGTCTCCGAAGCCCGCCCAGAGCCAAGCGAGTGCCCTCGAAGACGTGCTCTCGCTCCGCGAAGAGCCGCTGTCTCTCCTTGAGTTTTTCAGCCCACAAGGAGAGCGCTACCTCCTGCCGCTCGTAGAGGTCCGAGTCCGCTGGGTCAAAAGCGTGTCTTCTTGGCACGGGTCGGGTCATTCTGTCAGGGCTCGTGTGCGGAGGCGAGGAAGGGATGACCCACATGCAGGACTCGTGGTGCAGAACGAGGTTTATTGAATATGTAGACAACAGATGATAGGATGGATGGCTGGCTGGCTGGCTGGACTTAGCGGACTGGTAGACTGACTGACTGGACGGAACACACGACAGAAACAACATCATCAATGACCCGACACTGAATGGGTAGAACAGAGGGCTTAAATACACAGACTGGTGATAATGATGATAATGAGGGACCGGTGAGTACACAGCTGAACATAATGAACTAATGATAATGGGAAGAGGATTGAACATAATACACACAGACCAAGGCTAACACAATAAAACAGGAAGTGGAACAGGCAGTAGATAAACAGTGAGTGTGAACTGAAAACACTGGGTCACCGACCCAGGAACCCTGACATATATATGGTAAATGGCCTGTATTTATATAGCGCTTTACTAGTCCCTAAGGACCCCAAAGCGCTTTACACATCCAGTCATTCACCCATTCACACACTATTGACCTTGACTATTGACAACCTTGAAAAGCTTTGTACTTTTGAGTCCTATTGTTTAAATTATTGTAATGACATTGTAAAAAAAACAGTCATTGTTAGCATATTATTGCAGTTCGAAATTGCAAATAACCAGAAATATTGTTTGGATATGGGGATGAGGGATTTATTAAAGTCTTCATTACCAATAGTATAACTCTTCTTAAACTACAAATATAACTATTGTTTTTCAAGTAAACTATTCATCATGAGAGAAAATGGCTGTTGATAGGTTATGATCATCTTTCAGATACCCACATGGTCTTTGACCTTTAACTTTAACTTAGAAACTTCTTGATATATCAATGGCATAGAATCAGAAAAGACATCTCCAAAGACTATCCTTTAAGTAACAGAAGTCATGGCAAACATAAAGAGAGGAAATGAGTGGAACGAGAGCAACAAAGATAAAGTTCAGACCACTGAACTGCCCGAGATTTAAGTGGGATCTAATCTCTGTCTAGAGGCAGAAAAGCATTGACACTAGCCACAGGGAAGCATGGTTGTGTGATGGAAGGGTGGTAAATTTTAGCCAGTAAGAGGTTTTGAGGGCTAGTGCCAATACCGATGTCTACTGCTGAAGGGTACTGTTTTGTGTTTTAAGCAAGTTTAAGTTGAGCTTAAGTTGGACAATTTTCAGCCCAAAGAAACTTTTATAAAGTCTTTATATAGATGCATAGAGGGCACTATACACAAAACTATGGTAAAATACAGTGAATGCTAAGATGTAAAAAGTAGATTTACTGTGTTAATCTTTCTAAATCATGTTTTAGGCCCCAGTCATTCTATGGCAATCACCAGTTACTAGTGAAAAATTGTAGCTGGCTAATGGTTGCTGTAGCTTTTTAGTGGGACTAGCTGAAATTGGCTACAAAGAGACATATGATGCTGCAACACAAATGTCGTTGAGATTGCGCAGGTCGCTAGCAGGCTGTATTGGTCACCAGTACTTTGTTTGGAAGACACCAGCTTGGCTTCAAACTCTCACAAACTACTATCCAAGCTGTAGTAAAACTGTGAAAAGTGTAAAAGTGAAAGTAGAAGCTTTCCTTTTTGAAATGTGGTGGTTGCAACAATAAGGCACAACCTTTACTTTGAAGGTGAACATTCTCCATTTCTGCTTTGTGTCACACTTATTTAAGTTGTAACAATCACATAGGTGGTGGTGGAGCCCTTTACGAATTATTTCACCCAGCAAGCAACCTCCAGCAACCAGTTACCAGCCCATTTTTCTAGTGACCAACATAGACAGGCGGTCATAACTAGTTTCCAGGCTTGTCTGACTGTGTTAGGGTACCTGGGTCATTGACCCAGTGTTTTCAGTTTTGTACTTTTATTTGTGTTCTCATCTTGGTTTATGACTGTGAGGGTTTTGGTTTCTGTTTTGCATTTCTATTTCTCCAGTTGTTCTTAGTTTGTGATTTTGTAGTTCTTATGGTTTCCATACTCCCTCTGTTCTGTGTCCAGTGTGTGTCTCTGTGTATGCCCTGGTCCTACATCTCTGTGTTCCCTATGGTGCAGTGTCTGCTTGTGAGTCTGTGTCTGGAAGTTCAGTCCGTGTTTCCTGTTTTACTTTGAAGGTCCGTGTCTTATGTTAATGTGTCTGGTTTTGGTTCCCTTGTCTCATTAGGCCTGATTTGTCCCAAGTGTGTTTCCCTCCTGTCTCCCATTCCCTGATTGCTCCCTCTGTGTATTTAAGCCCTGTGTTTTCCTTTGTCTGTGTTGTGGTCTCCAGTATTCCATGCTGTGTGTTCTGCCTATCAGCCTGTTTTTGCTTGGTTTATATTTCCAGTTTAGTTAGCTTTCTGTTCTTTTTGCCATCCAGGAAATAAAGCTGAGTTTTGAGTTCACGTTTGCCTGCTGGAGTCTACACTTTGGGGCCACCATTCCTGCCTGCCTGCACACAGTACATGACTGACTGAGGCTTCAAGAGATTACAGTCATGCTGCTTAGTGCTAAAATGCTATCACCCATATGCTAACATTGATATGGCATGTACATTCGACATGTTCACCATATCAGTTTAGTCTGTTAGCAAACTGGTAATTTGCACAAATGCAGAAGTACTAAAATTCGCTTTTTTTGTGTACTGTATTTGGCCATAAACTAAAGTAGTGGACAAATTAAATTCCATGTAGAGATGGAAACATGTAACAGTGAATGGATAGATTGCAATGAAATTGTGACAAGTTAATCAGTCCCATAGTCCTTGACTTATTACAGTTTAGATCTAAAACTGAAAAGAGTGAAAAACTTAAAAAAGAAAAATCAAGTATAGTTGGACCACAATTCTGACCAATTACACAGGACAAAGGAGCAAAAGTTTTGATAAAATGATTTCAACTGCAGCCCTTATTAATGAAAGCAGATTGTATTTCCTAAGTTTCCATAAAACATGCAGATGTGATATTTTCTCTGACTTTTAATCCATATTGACTTCAGGAGGAGACAAATTTCTTACTGAATCTGCAACCATAATTGTATGAATTTGCTTTGGCATATGTTAATGTTGATTTCCAGGACGATTCATAATATGTGTGTGTGTGTGTGTGTGTGTGTGTGTGTGTGTGTGTGTGTGTGTGTGTGTAAGAAATATATTTCTAATTTAGTGAAAGAAGAAAGAAGAAAAATGATGATAAAATAAGCAATAAATTTTGAAAATGATGTCCTTCAGATGCTGGAAATGTAGTGAAGAAAAAATGTAAAGACTGTATGCAAGATTAGACTGTCATGCCTATTTATATGCACATTGACTATGCAAATGTGTGCATGCAACTTTGATTTAATACATTCCCACCACTAAGTCTGGAAAATGCAGCAGATTGTCAGGCATGCTTTTGTGGTTAATTTAGCAACTTGTTTCACTGCCATGTGGCTTTTCCTGAGGAAATTGAGAAGCTGTTGGCTAATGCGAACACTGTCCTGACTGAATAAGGTACATGTCTCCTGATTATAGGGCAACCATCCAAAGAAAAACACATTTTCTGCCAGGAGTTCTTTCTTTAAGCAGTGATTTAATGCAGAATTTGATGTGGCATTCTCAAATACTTGAAAGAATGTTGGGGATTTGTGTTGAAATTCATTTGATGTTACGCTTAATTTCCTAATAAATTTCATCTCAGCATCCGTCAGATCATTAGGCTGAAATGGAAGTAGACATTAAGCTTGTGGAGATTTGTGGTCTTACTTGACAAAATAAGCCTCTTAATGTTACCCCTGGGGGTGTAAATTTAATTTACTTTTCTTTTTTAGGTCATGAATCCATGTAAAACATCACCACTGTGGCATGACACTTCATTTCAGTGACATAAAATCTTGAAATAATTGAAAGGAAGCTGTAAGGGTTGCAAATTTTACACAACCACATTTTAGATAATTCCAGTCGAAAAGATAATCTTTCTGGGTGAGTTAAAGATGAAGCAAAAATATATTTTCTCGCTATATGTTGCTACAGAGCTAATATTATGGATTTAACTATTTTTGTTGAGAATATTGTATACACTCAAACAGCCACTTTGTGCCTTCTTCATGGCATATATTCAACTAAGTGCTGGAAACATTCCTTATAGTGATTTTGGACCATTTTGAGATCATAACCGTTGCTACAGATTTATTTGCAGCTAAAACATAATCTTAATCCTCCATTGGATGACATCCCAAGTGGCAGTAAGGTGCCCAAAGTGTGGCAAGAAAATATATCCCTCACAATTACACCTTCACCATCAAACCTGTGATCTTCTGCTTTTCGTAGCCCATCTGCTTCAAGTTTAGGGGTGCCATGTGATCAGAGATGCTCTTCTGCATAAATTGGTTGTAATGACCTTGTAGTGACCTCTGAGATCAACAAGGCAGTTTCACCCAGAGAACTGCCACTCAGTTGATATTTTTGTTTTTCAGACCCTTCTCTGTAAACCCTAGAGATGTTTGTGTGCTAAATCACCGTAGGGACATTTTCAGCACTGCCTGAAGTATTAAGATCAGCCTGTCTGGCACCAGCAACCATGCCACATATGAGTAATTCATCATTCTGTTGCTCATTTTGATTTTTTTGGACCATGCTTACATGCATAAATGAGTTGTGACTGTTAAAGAAGTGCAACTAATGAAGTGGCCGGTGAATGTATAAATTACATGCTTTGTCTGGGGTTCATCATACTGACTTGTTCGTTCTTTGCTACCCACTCACATTTAAGATAACTGATTTTGAAAGATCCTGAGTGCTGAGCCCGGGAGCAGGTTGTTTGAAACCTCAACTGAACCTATTTTTCACCAATTACTTATGCCCTTGTTACTTTTCCTCACAAACAGTTAAATAATTCACACGTTAATTATGAGTCAATAACATCAGCAGCAGCGATCTTTGGGCTAATGGATCAGGGCCTGTTGCATGCTTTCTGTTAGGCACTGAATTGATCAGAACTCAAACAAAACCTATTAAGTGAGCACAGTGAATGATAAAACACACAGTTGGGGGTTGGGGTGGTGAAACTATTTTTCCTTTATTTTTTATAGATTTCTTTATATTGCTATACCAACTCTATACCTTTAAAATACATAATGTGTATTATAGGTTTCTTTGATCCCTAAAAAAGCTCAGACTCCTTAAAGTTTGTCAGTTAACAGTAGTGCAAACTACTTCCTCTCTCTCTGCCTGTAGACGATGAGCAGTCGTTTTTTCCCCCATGACGCCATCATCACCGACGCAGTCCTCAGTCTGGATGAAGACTCTGTTCTCTCAACCAATGAGGTGAGTTAACGATAGTTGATCAACCAACTGAGACTACACTGAAGTTTTACATACAGGTGAACTGAGACACTGGTGCTTTATCAACAAAATGAGGTGAGACAGCGATGCTCCCAAGGCACATTGTTACCAAACACTGATATCAGCCTCAGATCCCAAGTTAGTAAAGAAGCCACTTCAATATAGCTGTGCAAAAACACATGGAAGAACTCTTCCTTTTTCTTACTCTCAGCCTAAACAATGACTTTCAAAGATATTTAGTGAAAACTGGTCTTTGATTTGAGACGGAGGTAATTAAAGCAGTTACAATGTCTGCTTTTACAAAATTATTTCACTGAACTGACTTAAGCTAGCATTCACTCATTTAGCATTTTAAAAATGTGAAAACATTAAAAACTAAAAAATCTAAACCTTAATCTTTGGCTAATAAGAAAAATGTCACAGTTTCAATGATTAGCTGACAATCATGGTGAAGAATATAGAGCTGTCAGATTTATTGTATATCTTCTATTATTCACTTTTCAAGTTACACTATGTGGACAAAATTATTTAGCTATTTCTTTACCTTGGAATTCAGGTGTTTATACTTTCCATTACCACAGGTATATAAATTCAAGCTCTTGCAGTCTGCTTTTTGCAAACATTAGTGAAGGTGTGGTACTGCAATAGAATGCAATCTTTGCAAGAAGTCAGGTTATGTTATTCTACAATCAGCTGTAAGTTGTATTATTGAAAAGTTGAAGTGTTTAGGAACCACAGCATCTCAGAGCATGTAAAGTTAAAGAGCGGGGTTGCGAGTGCTGAGGTGCATAGTGCATAAAAGTCACCAGAGCTTTGCTGACTCAATAACTGCAGAGTTTCAAATCTCCTCTGGCTTTAACTCCAGCCCAAAAATGGTGTAGCTTGGCAAGACTTTCCATGGCCGTACAGCTCCTGTAGGTGAAATGTGTAGGTGTCCCAGTACATTTGTCAATATAGTTTACAAAAACAAAGTACAGTTGACCTGACAGCTGCACTTGCTGCAGCTTGAGAAGACATCTGCAAATTTTAAAAGCAAGATAATTCAGAAAAAAGCTTTATTATTTGACACCACGGGGAAATGTAGATCCTGTTTGTTTCAGCGTGTTTCTACTTTTGGTTTACAGCTCACTTCAAGTTGCAGTTCATTTAGCTCTCAGGGCCACTGTAGAAAATAGTTTGACAATGAGGATTAATCAGTGGCTTTGGTAAAAGTAATGCAAACTCAAGTAACCTTGCCTGGGGCTCCTAATATGCAGACTTTCCCAAATTTAATAAACCGCCTTTGTGAAACATTTTAAAAGCTGCTGAGCAAGTTGGCAAAAGCAGAGATTTACACAAATTGTGTTCATCCCTACAATTTACTCAACTTTGATAGAAATGAATACTTGAATACTATAATTGTGTATAAAAATGTTTTTTTACAGCTTGATGTGATCTGCATGGTTTTATGGCAGTCAGTGGTAAAAGGTGACGATTTCTTAACACATTATTGGTCCTCTTTGAAATGAAACAGTCTGTTCTCGAAGAGTCATGAATACTATTCATTATAAATGAAACGCCTCACTCTACAAAACAGCACCATGGCCACTGAACTTAAGGTGGAAAATGTGTTTTGCCTTTAAAGGATGATTAAAAACTAAGCGAGACGAGTAGGAAGTCTAACATGGCAGCAGAATCGGATAGCAAAGAGTTCTGATTACAGACGCCACAAACTGAGATCCTGCCTTTACTAAATTACTGTGGAACTCGTTCAATTTGTATTCTTGTAATTGAAATTAACCCAGTGAAAAGGTGAGAGAAAGGAATAATGTGATAAGGAATAATGTGAGCAGTGTTAAAATGTGAAAGAAAATACAGGCTAGAAAGGGGAAAAAGTGAAAGTAACAGTGGTATGAAAAAAATTACAGAGCAGAGAGAAGTGAAAGAGAAAACCAGGTGAAAAAACTCTGCTCAAAATCAAAGCAAGAGCAAATAAGGAAATGTTGGAAAAGCAGACTGAAGAGTGCGCTCTCATGGAGTTTTACGAGAGCCATTAACTTTGTGTCTGTATCATTACACTGTCAAAACACAGAGCGCTTCTTTGATTAAAGTCTCACTTGTTACTTAAAAACAAGGATGAGGAACACTTTTGTACTATTTTAGAACAAATTAGAAACCAGAGAATTGTTTGAAGCTCTGTCAAGGGAGGAAATAATGTTGATAATCCACCTTTTTAAAATATTGTAGCAGAGTTAGTGAGCCAAGTGGGGCTTAGCAAAACCACTGAAATATGAACATTGCAGAGGCACACAGTTCTTGAGACTTGAAGGGCATTCAAAGCTCTTTTGATGTTGGTTCTCACGACCATGACTGATAGCACTGCATTGTGGGCTTTTCTTTCAAAAATGTTTAGATTTTGTGGCTTAAAAAAACAAACAAACAAAAAAAATTCCTCTGATATTGGTTTAATTACTTTAAAATAAAAACAGGAAGGAAAAAAAGATTTGCATAGTACTACAAATCAGAAAATACTGTCAACATATTTTATTGTCATTTTTTTAGGGCTAGAACCGTCTAGATACTTGTGACACTTGGAGGCAAAATTCACTTTAAACCATTCAAAAATAAAAACATTATGCACAGTTGTGGTAGATTTGTTCCATGCTAACTTTACCTGGTAAAGTTTACCCCGAATTTGATTTTTGTGTAGTTTTCTGAATTGTTGAAGGCTGTAGCCATTTATATTTATTTTTTATATTATATATATTTTTGGAGGCTGATTAACAGCCTTAATTGCAGTACTGCAGCCTTCTAGTGGTAGACTTTAAAACTAAAAAAATAATAATAATTTAATGGCTATTTAAATATTTGTATTAACTTCATCCATAGTATAAATCTAGAGGTGATACATGAACAATCCCCTGTACAGTATAAGGAATGTGTAATAGAGAGTGGAAATGTGTGTAGAAAGCTTTTTTAAGAAAACAGCCTTCATAGTACATTTTCTATTAAAGAATTCTATACATTTCAATTGAAAAACATTATTTACAAGTAAAAGCTGTTGAAAGTTTTCTGAAATCATATGAACTATAATGTTATCAAACATACAGTCATTTGCATGAATGTCCAGATAGACAAATACAGACAAGTATGACCCAAGTCACAAAGTTTCCTTACCTTCACGGCAGCAATACGGTCACCAGCAGCTCATCTGTGATGCTAAATTAGTGCTCCTGCTTTAAGAGCCATTACAAGTAGCTGCCTTGTTTCTTTCTCTGCAGATCTTCAGCGAATGAAAGATGCAATCCATAATAGATTGTGAGGCCCAATGAGCCCTAGCGATCGAATATATCTTTAAACTCTAAGATGTTTTATTGATCGGAGCAAGTCAATGTTCACCTTTTCTACGCAAACGGGATCGCAATTACACTTTATAGCACCACAATTTCAGGCACAGCAATATGAGCAAGTTTCTACAACTAAACTTTTATGAGCACACGGCTTGTTTTATGAAACGAGAGGAGGGAGAAAATGTCAGGGAGAGAACTAGTGAATAAGAGAGGAAGTGAAGTGAATCTTTGCTGTGCTTACTAACCCATAGCTCTAATTGCCCTTTTAACATGGTGAGAGGCTTTATTGAAAGGAGATGGAATATGTCAATTCACTAAAAATGTGCAAGAGAGAACATTACACTTTTAATAGGACTTTTCATATTACAATACCTCGGCAGAAGAATGGCTGTGCCAATTTCATAATTACATTGTTTCAGCTCATTAAATGTATGATTATTCCATGAAGAGAGATTAGAGAAGGGGATACGACCTGACAAAGCTTTTGTCTCTCATTGGGCAGCCAAGCATGCTGCTGAATTATGCCCTTTGGAAGACATTTTCTATATGATAGATATGGAAATTGTGTTACAACAGCAGTGGCAGAATCTTGATCCTCATTTCATTTAAAGGTTGTCTCCGGGTTTGAACATGTTTCAGAGCACTTATTATTTTCATTAGTATTCAAGGTTTTCAGTACACACTTAAACAAATCATGAATTCATAGAAAAGATAATGATTGACCTCTATGGCTTTCTTTTGCTCATTGACGCTATCTCATTTCATTTAGGGTATTTTCTCCCATTAAGTTCATATTTCTTACCTATTGATTGATTGGATGAGTTGAAAGTGTCACTTTGAGGCCCCCGGCTTCAGCATGCTCGATATTGGACTGACAGTGTGGGAAATCCTGCCAATCAAAATCTGAATTCTTCCACCTTCAAGTGATTTTTGAATGTCTTTCATGGTCTCCATCACTGCTTAGTTGTGTCAAAGGTCTATATGAACACAGCAAACCAGCTGAACATGGGTTATGCCAAGATAATGAGTGTTATTTACTTCACCTGTGAGTGGTTTAAATCTTGTGTCTAAAACACTTTATAAAAGATGCATGTGGTGTTCAAGAAAAATGAAGCCAATTTAGAGGCATCTAAAACCTGGTGTGTCTCTAATCCAGAACAGCAAGCAAGGAAACCCAATATTAGTTTAAATTTGAATTCTTCATCACTTCAAATCCCTGCATTTTCACTGACACTCTGTGGTCTCTGGTCTCACTGTTAGTTTCCTTCTGTGTGCATGGTTCTCTAAAGTACATAAAAGGGTCCTTTAAATTAAGTGCTTTGTAGTAAGTTTTTGAAACAGTTTTGATAAAATAAGACAACATATTCTTGGATCATATTAATTCAAAAAACATTTTTTTAACCCCTCTATCGATCCCTATGTCCTCCTTTGGCTTTTCTCATGCATCTTCCAAATTACTTCAAAGCCTCAGTCACACAGGCCTAGAGACCAGTCTGCAGCCCCCTGCCAACTTCTGGTCACTAGGGAAAAACGTGTAGTCCCCTACTGGTTGATGAAGTTGGAGGTTCATGAGTGAAACTGGTCACAAAGAGGCAATCTGCTCACGACCAAAGGCATCACAATGTGGTTTTTGGTGCAATACTGAAATACAGTATATTTCACATAGGGACAACAAGCAACATCCAGCCACTCAACGCTTGCAACTGGTTTGGGGTGAACCGTGGCCAAATTGTCACCAGTTGGTCTCTAGGCTTCTGTGACTGGGGCCCTAACATTTACCATTTGGACATTTGCTGAAAAAAAATCTGGAGCACAAATTCAGTCTACCCTAACTTCCCTTTGAACCAAGGAAGCCTGGTGTGCTCCGCATACACATGTAAATTATAAACCTTTACCTTGAAGAGAATATGTCTTGATATTGGAGCTGCATATTTAATAATTTAACTTTAATTTAATTTAACTGTTTGGAGATTCAGCTGATGTTTGTATGTAGAAGCTATAATAGACTGTAGTGCTGGCATGCAGCACTGAACGCCAAATGCTTAACCTTTGCAATCTATAGAAGAACCTTTAAGCAATCAATGAAAGATACTTTTGGAGTCGCAAAGATGAGACATAACCTCACAGCACTGAGACTACTTGGTGAGAATGGCTATAGTCTTAAAATGCTGCAAAATACAAAACTGCTATAGCTCCCTTTAGCCCCAAAATGCAGACCTTAAAACCCAGCTGGCTATCTTGGATCACACTGAGACTGCTGGTAAAACTTCATCAATGCCACAGCACTCCAAACCTGCTGGATACAAGATCAGTTTACGACACATTTTCCTGAGTTTTATCATCCTGAAGACAGGTGGAGGTTGACAGTGAAAGCACTGCAGCGGCATTGCGTCATGGAGAGGAAAATAAATAAATAAAACCAGACACAACTTTTCAACAACCAAAGCATTGAAAACACTGAGGGGAGATAGGGGCTCTAAAATCTGATGCAACACCTTTTCATCTTATAAGACTGGACATGTTAAACCCAAATGTCAGGAGAGATTTGTAGCAGATCTATTGCTGGATTGACCCTCGACTTTTCAGATCAATTTTGGCTTTGTAGAATCCATCAGTATGAATTACACACACACACACACACACACACACACACACACACTTGTGTGTTGTGTTTCCGTCAGTTCAAAGTTTGTTACATTATCTTGCATTAACATCTTGGAAGTTTACAATAACCTGAAACATAGCCATGACCATTACCATAAACTTTAATGCGCCTTTAAATGTAACTGTTTACTTTGGGAAATCTTGCAAACACACACACACAGACTGTGTTCAAGGCTCATTAGAAATTTTCAGTCATATTAAACGATAATTAAGACAGACAGATTGCAATGAACCTGTGCTTTGTTACTCACTCACATGTAAGTGGTCTCTTGCTCTCTCTTACTCACGCACACACACATATCTGCCACATGGGCACATTTTCATACAGGAACACAGCGCACACACACAGCTAACATGTCCCTTCGTGAGGACCTGTGCTTTGAATCACCTTTTCTCAGCTTACATCAGATGCTTTACAGTAGTTCAGTTCATGACAGAACATCCACCTTTGGTTCACCCCTCTCCAACTTCTAGTTCCTCTACCTGTGCTACTCTGGTAATTAATTTCTGTGTGTGTGTGTGTGTGTGTGTGTGTGTGTGTGTGTGTGTGTGTGTGTGTGTGTGTCTAACAAAGTATTTCATTAGGTGCCGAACCCCTTATTCTCTAGTGTGTCTGGCCGAATGTCTCAGTGGTGTTTTGGTATTCAAAAGAGGGTCTTTGTCAGGTAGCTCCATCTTCTTCAAGGGCACCAGCTGCTCCACAGAAAGGCCATGAGAAATTTCTTCTTTATTGTGAAGTAGGCAGTCTCCAAGGAAAATGGAGCAGGAGACAGTCAAAGCTGGCACCTGCTTAAAAGATGACCACAATGCAAGACCAGCAACCTGTTTCTGTTTCCAGGGTCTCGATCCTCAAAGCATCTAGTTTATTGGTGATGCACACACAGTCTCCTTTGACGCTGCCAAATTGACTTCCTGGCCGCAGCACTCCTGATGGAAATAGCAACAAAATAGGAATGGTGTTGGTGTAAATCACAAGCCTGTTAACCAGTTAACCACAGTTCATGCCCCATTGGTGGGGTTGTATTTTGCACTAAAATGGACAGAAGTCTGTGAAATGCACTGCATTACACACTTTCAAACTTTCCTTATAATATATACCAGCACACCCTCCTAATTTAAGTTGCAAAATATTTCATTTGTCTCCCTGTATCACTGCCTGCTGTTTTGAAGCCTCCACTACCACAGAAGTTACCTGCACAAATAATCCCTGGGAAGGTATATTTATTCATCACTCCCCATCTTTGATATATAATAAACCTGGAGCCCAGACAGCACACCTGACCCTGTAATGAATCATTTTCAACATGAGCAGTCTGACTTAATTAAGTTGAGGGTTAAGGATTTTATGACCTGAGAATAATAGATAAGTAGATAAATAGATAATATTAATATGTTGCATAAATCTGTTTGTTTTAAAAAAAGATTTTTCTTTAAAAAGTTAAAAATGAAACCTCATTTGATCATGCAAGAGGAAATTATTATGAATCAGGTCGGCACAGCCAGGTTTAGAATGTGACTTAGAGCTCTCCAACTGATCAATCAGTGCACTCTGATATTTAAATGACATTTTAACATGAAGTGCTACAGCTGGAATGAAAACATTGCGAAATGGCTTCAAAAATATTCTTTGTGTAGTTGTGAAGAGGCAGAGAAGTTGTTTAGAAGACGGCCTTGTTGGTTTAGCTGGCTAAATGCCATTTGACAGGTGTTTTGAATGCAATTTTTACCACACCGCAAATATTCTGAATAAGCTGTATTGCTTTTCTTTGTGCTTTTCTTCTCTCCATTTTTTCTCATTGTGCTTCCACCTTTGCTTCTTCTTTTTCTTTTCTTTTTCTTTTTTACATTTCCTCTACACATCTAATCTATTCAACACCTTCTTTCTTTTCTATTTGACCAGGTGGACTTTGCCTTCACTGTATGGCAAAGTTTTCCCGAGCGTATTGTTGGTTATCCAGCAAGGAGCCACTACTGGGATAGTTCCAGATCACGCTGGGGCTACACTTCCAAGTGGACCAATGAGTACTCCATGGTCCTTACAGGAGCAGCTTTTTACCACAGGTACAAATCCACAGGATTTCTTGCTTGTCGGTGAAGTTGTATTGACGTGAATGGCAGAAGAGTGGCACAGAAAGATGGCACATGGCATCGTCTGTGATGCAGACAGTGTGTCAGTGCATGAAGGTGACATTATCAACTTATTAGTCAGCATGCCTTCCCGCCCTCACCTGTAGCTACAAGCATTATGTCGTGATTTAATGAGTAAGATTACAGATAAAAGCGGCAGAAATAACCTCTCAGAACAGTCTCTGGGTTTTCTCTTAGATAGGGTTCGAACCTCGGCCGTTTGGGAGGAGTAGAGGCACTGCTCCTGTGGATTAAAATAAAAATGTTTCTTGAGCTTATTTAAGAGAGGCTGTAATTGTATTCTTGCTACCACTGGATAGCTGCAAGTTGTGTTAAGAAGTCTTGAATTCTACTCCCCAAAAAATCCCCCAAAATCTCAAAGATTCTAGTTTTAGAATTAGAGTTTTGGTCTTATTATAGGCCATGTATATAAAGGGTAACAACACCCTTCAGTACATGGTGAACTTATGATTGCCTCCAATCATGGTTTGTACCTAGGACATATAGGCCCTGACATGGAATAATTACATTCCTATAGGATAAATGCCCTGCAGCACAAATAGTTTCTGCAGATCTTTGGATCAAGATAAGTAAATAATTAAGTAATCTGCTTTTTTCTGCATTTCAAAATTTTAGAGCCTGCAGCCGTGAAGTGTTGATGTCATACTCCTGTTTTTGTGTTTGTTATGGTTTACATTCTAGTTCTGTATTGGTATCTCTAGAGTTCAGTCTTCCTTAGTCTCATCTCTTTGACTTTCAGCCTTCACAGTCATGTACCCATGTCTGTCTGTTTTCTCCCCAGTCCCTGTGTCAAGCCCATGTGTCTTAGTGTTGGTCACAGTGTTTGATGGTCTTCTGTTTTCATGTGTATTATGTTCAGTTTTGCTTCCCCTGTCTCGTCGGTCAGTTTAGTCAGCTGTGTTATCCTCCTTGTCTTATTGTCTGTGTTTTCCTCTGTTCTCTGTTGCGTTTTCCCTCATTGTAGGTGGTGGTTCTGTCTGTCTGGATGGTTTTTGCCTTTTGTTTTTGTTGCCCAATGCTTAGATGTTTAGTTCAGTTCTGTGTTGTGGTTTTTGGGTCCACAACTCTGCCGGCCTCACACCTACACCTGTGGATATGACAGAAGAACGGGACCAAATAATGGACCAAGCAGACTCAGCCCTGAAAGAATGTGGGCTGGCTCTAACACGGATGAACAGTCTTTTGATTCACATCTCCTAAGTCATGGGCATAAGGATGAAATTCGTTGGACTTAACACCACTGATGCGATTATCCAGAGGAACCCTCTGCTCCTCCAGCTTCCCCGGTCTCCGGAGATGGTCTGTGCTCTCACCGAGGCTAAAGAAGAACTGCAAAAACTGCTCTCTTCATGCTTTCCTCCTCCTGTTGTCACGTCAGCAGCACATGAATACCTCCTCATCCTTCAACAGCTGACAAATTCCTACTCGACGCTGACTGGAATGATAACTGCAAAACTCTGTGGCCATTTGCTAGGTGCTCAGCCAAGCAGCGGCAGTCTCCTGCATCTGCTGGGTGCTAGGCCAAGCAGCGCCATCTAGAGCATAGAGCCTGCTGCGTACTCCCAGCCTGAGCAACCAGAGCGCGCTGTGTGCAATGCGGGGCCCCAGTCCTCATCAGAAGTCTCTGCACCGTCTGGGTCCGAGGCTTCCACACCATGGCAGTATATGGCTCGCCACTGACGCTGGCCACCTGCCAAGCTGCTTTAGGGGTCTACATCTCCATTGTTCCTAGCCTCCAGTCCTGTCACCCCAGGGTCTCCGCCCACCACACCATCGCCAGACTCCAGTCCTATTGCAGTGGGTCTCTGCTACCATCACCTCCAGACCTTCATCGTCTCCACTGCCAGCCTCAGCCACTGAGTTTTGCCCTGAGGTCTGGTTGACCCCCTGAACTGTGTTTTGTCTTTTGGAATCTTAGTCTCAGTGTTTGTACTTCCTGTTTTATTTTGATAGTCTTCTGTTTATATATATGTATTATGTTCACTGTTCTGTTCTCTGTTGCGCTCTCCCTCATCATAGGTGGTGGTTCTGTCTGTTTCCTCTCATGATTGAGTCAGTTTATTTTTATGGTTGTGACTGTTCAGTTGGGTTTTTTACCTTTTGTTTTTGTTGCCTGTTTTTCCAGCATTAAAGCTGTGTTTTTTAGTTCAGTTCTGTGTTGCCAAGTCCTGCTTTTTTTGGGTCCACAACTCTGCCTGCCACACACCTACACCTGCGGATATGACAGTTGACTTGTTTTTCTTCTTGTGTTGTGCTGCAAAGGACCTTCATATTTTAGAGTATATATAAAAAAAATCATATAGAGGATGCACCAAGAAAACTTGGAGATATGACTCATGATTTTCTTTTAAAGTTCACACACACACACAACTCTACCTACTTGTCTGTTCAAAGAAAAAACCTTTAAAGCTATTGCTGAGACTTGCCCCAGCATTTTTAGAGAGGTTATATTTATATCTTAAGTTTGGATGACTCATGTAATGATCGTTAAACAAAATATATATAAAATGTTAAAAAAAAAAGCATTTTTAAATATTTTTTTATTAGTCAGTATTGTCTATGCACATAGCCACTGTAAATTTAATGCTGCTATATTTTATGTTAGCAGTGGTGCTAATGTATAAGCACTCATTAAAAGCAATTACGTAAAGACATAAACTGCAGTCCAGCTTCTCTTTTAGTGCTGCAGTCAGTTTGTCTCATGGTGCAGATGTTCTGCATATCATTCCACCAGCTTCCCAGAAATACTTATCCCATCTCTAAGATGCAAACCACATTAAAATTCATCTTTAGGAAAAGGGATAATATAATCTTTCTCCACCTCTGTTATATCATGAAACAATTGTCAAAAATGCAATGCTAGGGCTAAAATAAAAAATGGTAAACTCAAGTATTAAGCAGAGCGGTAAATTGAATGGAGAAGAGTGATGCTCTCCAAAGGGATTAAAGGCATCTTGTCATGCAGATAAACAGCTCTCTTGTTGTTCTATTGTTAGGATGCTCAATGCACCTCTTCAGTTATTTTTGTTATTTAGACTGTCAAATGGAAATGTAAGGTAGAAAAAAATGTGCCAAAAGGAACATTGTAAAGTGTGTGTGTGTGTATGCATTTGTGTGTAAGAGCGAGGGGCGGGAGACCTTGTCAGGGAGGTAACCACTGACAGTGATCTAGTGCTCCCATGCTGCTGAGAGTGCAACACTGCAACCAAATAGAACAGAATTGTGGCTTTTAAAATGAAAAATACACCCACATCCTAATCCCTAATCTGCCCTTTTCCTTTATGCATCAGATACTATCACTACTTGTTCACTCACTACATACCGGCTAGCCTGCTGACAATGGTGGACCGCATGGCTAATTGTGAAGACATCCTGATGAACTTCCTCGTTTCGGCCGTGACCAAGCAACCTCCAATCAAAGTCACACAGAAGAAGCAGTACAAGGAAACCATGATGACCCAGGTTGGACAGAGTTTTACTTTTATCGATACACTTAGACTGTATACTTGTTCACTGTCTCCTATAGAATGTATCTGCCTCCGTCTCTGCCACAGACAGGCTCAGATTTTTACTCTGCGTAACTATAGCTGCTTTGACATTATCCTGTCTTGCTTTTATGGCTACAGAGGCCAAGTCAAAAAATTACCCCTACTATGTCTGAATTTGTCCAGTGTTCTCAGAATGGCATTTTTCCTCAGTTAAAGTAGTCATCACAAGTACAATAGTGTGCAATGTTCAGTCTACAGACAGGTGTTTATTCCGCAACCTTATCATGTCCTTTCCCACAATGGTAGTCTGTAAAAGCTTTGTGAAGTGTGGCATATAACTTTGCAGATGCAATACAAAAACTCTGAATCATTGTTTGGCATTCTTAAGGTTAAAGAAAGTGAGACTGAATTCTTTACACCAGTTCTGTAATATGTACCAGCTCCTTACTAGCTGGCTCTCTCCAACTCACATTCATATCACTACTCAACCTCTTTGAGATTTCTGTTCGTGGTTAGTGGTTGCTGGGGATTCCTGGGGATTCCTGGTTGTCTTTGAAATTAATTGCTAAAGCCCCAGTCACACAGGCCTACACACATACCCCTTGCAAACATCAAAAAGCGTGAGTGGTTAGTGAGTGGTTGAGAGCAGTTGCAGGCATTTCGTGTGCTACACCAAAAACCTCCTTGTGATTGCATACTGTACGGACAAATGTTTGTGCATGTTGGAGGTACATCCCAATCCCATTGTTGTGATTGTGTTGCAATCATTACTGGAAAAAATTTATTATTACACATATTACAAAGAGCACTTCTCTTAAAATCAATGCAGCGTATTTTTATTAATCCCAGGACAAAATAATTAATTACACAAATGATTACATTACTTTTGTGTTTCTCTATAAAAATTATCTGAGATTTAACAATATCAACACACCAACACAAATCCTTATCCTGTTGAGGAGAAACACATTTTCTTTATCTTAGTGTTTAGGTATGAACACAAAGCTGACAACACAAAATAAAGAAAATTAAATTCATGAATGAATGAAATTCATGAAAACCAGCAGCCTGACTGCGCATCCATTTGTTACCTGCTGAAGTTCAAGATCTAGTAGCTGACCTGGGGTCAGCATTCGCTCAGCTTTAACATCACTCGGTGTCCTTGCCTTGGTTAGCTTTAGCATTCTGTCTGTTCAGATACTAGCAAAGAGCCAAAGTTGTTTTAGCAGCACAATGCAGTTATTTCTGTTCAGACTTTGCGATCATATTCTCATTCTTTTCTGCTCAGAAAGCCCAAGAAGAAAGAAACAAAACAAATCCTGGTTTTCCTCACTTTTTCCGACACACGAGGTCTGAAGTACCTGGAACATTTTTACAGGTGTTTGCAGACAAGTCGGTGTATCCTATGTAAACTACAGTCAACCATAGTAACCTGCTAACAACCAGAGTAATCACAAGGACCTTTTGGTGCAGCACCCTCTTTGTGACGTATGTCAACCAGCAACAGCATGCAACCTGCAGCAACCACTCATAGACCAGTCTCCAGTCCTGTGTGATTGGGGCCCTCAACAGCCATCTGAGCCTTTCAGTAGAAAAATAACTTTGAGGCGAAAAAATGTGCAAGGGAATTTGAGTAGTGCTTTATCACATTCCATTTCAACATGGAATGAATCACTTACAAATGTTATTTGGACAATAAAAAGGGAAGAAAACTTTGTCCAAGGTTTAAAAATGCTGGAAGGAGGGTCGGTGTTCAAGAGCTAAGAAAGAAACTCCGTCATCCCACAACCTGATTAAAAAAACTAGTTATATATAGTCTAACTATCTATCATTTCTTTGTAGACATTGTATAATTAGTCACTTGTGCCTTACATAGATGTTTAAGTTTTCATGGTTACATTCAATGAATTTGCAGTTATCCAAAGCTAAAGTGCCTTCCAAGCTTCCCCCTGTTAAAGTCCCCTTTTGGGATAATTTCAGTGTTTGTTAACAAAGTCCAAAATGTATTTCATTCCCCATAAAACATTTGCAAATGCTTCTGTTTGGAGTAGTTTAGCTCTATTAGCACTGTTGCATTAATTGCATTGCATTAATGTGCAAGCAGGGCATGAGAAAAACCAAATGGAGGCTTCTTTTAATTCATTGCTCTTGACATTGTTGGTCCATCAAAACATTTTGTACAGTAGCAACACAGTTTAAAGATGATAAAAGTGCTGTGTGTTTATAGACCTCTTTTTAAGGAAAGAAGAAGATAATAAGAGTATTAAAAGAGAAATGGTAGAAAAGTTTCAGGCCACATACAGCCCTGACCTTCTCTTTGGGAGATCCCTGTATGTGCATGTGTTTGTGTGAGTGTGTGTGTTCATGGGGCCAGCCCTTTGTCAGGTTCTGATTGATGGTCTGACCACAGGCAGGACGATGACTCAGCAGTATGGACGTAGTGATTAATGTCTTAATTGTGAAAGCAGCACGACAAACCTAGATTTACTCCCCCCTTTTACCCCTCCTTTCCTCACTCGCTCTCTCATTCTTTCTTTTTTTCCTGTGTGCACCCCCACCTCCTCAATCTCACCCATGATTTGTGACTTCGCTTCAAGCAACAGCAGGTAGACATTTAACATGGCGTAAGAGGAAAGAGCTGACATCTTGTGGGATACCTGGACCAGAATGTTAAATGAATTAACATTTTTAAGCTGTTTTATTGTACAAGTCATATTGTATTTTAGGCCCAGATCACTTCTGTCACTGGATATTCTTTAGCAGTTCAAAATTTTCTATCTGAAGATAAGTTTCCTCCAGCTTTTACAACCACTCTCAAAGGGCTCTACTAACCCTACAACTGCACTTTCTCGGGTTCATCTGTAGCAGCAACCGGGATGCTCACAACTTGTTGTCTGCAAATACACATTGTTTGCTGGCATTTCAAAATTCTACTGTTAGGCTATGTACTTGGTCAAACAGATGCTCCCTTATCACCTCACTACGAATGTCCCTTCACTAGCTTCCTGTCACATTTAGGTCCCAGTTTAAAATTCTCACTGTGACTATAAAAAGTTATTTGTAGGTCAGATTTCTGCTATAATCTAAAAAACAATCTAAAATGACTGTTTGTTCACTTTTTTCTGCATTAACTGTTTGTTAAGTAATGCACTGTGTGACTGATCAGCAGTAAATTGCCACACTTCCTGCTTGTGGGGTGGAGATTACCTCAGGGATCGGCACTGAACCCCTTTTTTATGCATTGGCGATTAACAGGTTGACAGATGAGGTCATGCAGAGGTCTCCATTAAATATGATGTTTGCAGACGACATTGCATTCGTTTGTGTGAGCAGTGAGTACATGGGCAGAGCCTAGAGAGTTGGAGGTATGCTCTGGATAGAAGAGGAATGAAAGTCAGGAAAAGCAAGACACAACACAAGGCGTAAAAGTAAATATCCAAGGAGTAGAGTTAGTGAAGGTGGATGAACCACTGGGGTCAGCCATTCAAAGCAACGAATAGTGCAAATGAGAGGTGAAGAAGAAAGTGGAGGCAGGTAGGAGTGGGTGGAAACGAGCGTCAGGACAGAAGGATATCAGCAGAAAATGAAGGGGAAGCCTCAGGACGTTAATTTTGTTCATCTAGATATAGCGTTTTTAGGTGGAGAAACCTTTTGTCTCATGCAAGTGATCTGTTCAGTTACGGAGGGACAAGGCTAACTGAAGAAGTCATTTGGATGAGTTTCAAAACATGGCTCCCACTGAAATATAAAGTAACCCACCTTTAATCAGTGAAACATCAAGTTATGCAAATCTTTTTTTCATTTGGAGTTCAATAATGACACAATACATGTATTACTTTAAATTCTGGTAGGACAAAGTGTTGCACAAAGCCACTCTCATCCTCCTACACACACACACTCACAAACTCACACACACTACCTGTGTAACTACTACCACAGAAACAATCACAGATTTTAGAGACCTAAAGTGAAAGTAGAACATCTAGGAAAGAAAACCCAAATTAAAATCCATTTGACGGATTTGTTGCAGTGATGAAAGTTTAAAAATCCAACTTCGGAACAGAGCCTTTCTGAACAATACATCATGTGGCTCTTATCTATGGCTCAATAAGGACAAAAGCTTGCCACAAGTTAAATGTCACAGCTTGATGAAAGAGGGAAATTTGTAGGCAAGTCAATGGGGCTTGGATAGTATAGACAGGCCTGCACAGCTGGAAAGAAAAAAGTGAAGGCTTCTACATTATAGAGCATTGATTACAGTTTAAAAGATGGAAAAATACTTCAGAGCCTAACAAGCCAATTCCATATTTGCTATGATGACAAAGGTTTCGACTTGTGTCTAACAAGTGGTGTGAAGGATACTGATTTGTCTGCGAATGTTAAACAATATGAATATGCTTCAATGTTTCCAGAAAGATAATTGAAAGAAATACTTTCTGAAAATTGAAAAAGAGACAGACACATAGATGCTGGCTAGGTTGTCTGTGAAATAATAGGTGTCTGCTAACTTTTTGCATCAACACTGGATTAGAAGTTGAGGAGATTGAAACAGGAAACAAAGTGATAATGAAGTTTTTTTTCCCCCAAAGTTTCCAACAAAATGTTTCACCTTTTCCAGCTGTTCCACCAACTCCCTTTATGCCATCTGGCCATCTCTACACAGATTCCCTGCACTAATATATCATTGAAATCCCAGTGAAAATCGACCCACTCATACACTTTGTCTCTAAACCTGTTGGCCCGAGTCAATGTGCGCCTTAGATAAAAGTTTAAAAATGTGTTTTCTTTTTGCTGATTGTGGATTTTTATTACATTATTGCCTGCTGTAGAGCTGAGGTGATTCATCCCTCCTTCTATTTACTCTAATACAGTCCTATTCTCTCACTCTCTCTCTGTTTTCCCACATGAAGGGCTCCAAGGTGTCATCTCGTTGGGCTGACCCGGACCATTTCGCCCAGCGACAGAGTTGCATGAACGCCTTTAGCCACTGGCTAGGTTTCATGCCCTTAGTGCACTCCCAGATGAGGTTGGACCCAGTGTTGTTCAGAGACCAGGTTTCCATCCTGAGGAAGAAGTACAGGGACATTGAGAGGTTGTGAACACACAAGGACACGACAAATCACAGTAGAGGCTGGAGAGCTGTGTGTGTGTCCTGAATGACTGTTTATGAGGCTATAAAGGAAAATTCACACATGCACTGGACATAAAAGTGATAAAACACTGAGGTATCTGCAAGACCTTTAAATGCAAATTTCTATGGGAAAAAAAAAAGCTTCTGTACATGTGGTTGGTTACAGTGAGCAACTGTGCATAGCTGCCATCTGTGACAATACACATAATATGAATGCATGTAGACACATGCAACAAAGACTTGGACACATTCAAGCTGACCACGTGTATGTATGTGTTGCATGGTTTAAACAAGACAAGACTGTGTTTAAAAAAAAAAAAAATCAAGTATGTCTACAGTGGAAGTTGACAAACGGCTAAAGAGATTCGAGGTTGTATTCATGAAGTCAGTAATTAAAGAAAAGAGTTTGTGTAGACAAAAAGGAACAAGCTGTTCTTTCTGGCCACATCACAGCTAATGGCCCCAAAACACCCAGAGACGATGGCAGTGCACCTCTTGTATATTACTGTAGATTTGCAGCAGCAGTTCCTGTCTGTATGAAGCAAATAAAAAATAAAATAAAGAGATGTTATGTTATAAGGCGAGAGGATTTGTCTCAACTCAATTCAGTTCTTCCATTCATTTTAAGAAAATTGCATCTTTCTTTGACTACACACTCTCCTTGTTACTCTCCTTGCTGTTTTGCCTGCACATCTATAGTGAAGTAAACAATAACGAGACCATTTATTTTCAACAAGGAACTGACTAACTAATAAAGTATGATTAATGCAATCAATAAAGAAATAAGAACATCAAGAAATGTCAACATCTGTCAAATGTTTAGTAGTGATGTATTAACCTCACTATAAAGATTAGATATCAGTTTTCATAAGATTAGCTACAGCTAATGAATCCACAAAAGCTTATGGGAAGTAAATCTCATCACTTTGCTTTGGCCATAGTAAACAGCAGCAGTGGTAAGGAGTGGGAGGGCAGCAGCTTGGTTCATAAATGCATAGTCTTTTTTACTGTCTCAACCTCAGAATCTACAGACGGCAAATGAGGCAGCAGCTGGTTTTACTACTGCAAGTCCACCGAATTACATAAAGTATGTAGTGGTGAACTGAAACAGCAATGAAATAAGCAACATCAGCTTTAAAGTGATTATCAAGCCTGGGGTGAATAAAAAGACCTTTATGATACCAGTGAGAAGAATATGCAGTCTGCTCTTTTTAGCTATGTGACGGGGTATAACTTAGTTGGCAGATAACGGCAGCCTGTGGTGTGCGGGCTAGTGGGATTAGTCTTAGCTGAGAGTTGCAACTTGCTGCTGCCAATAAAAAAAGTTTACTTTCAATGTTGCCTGGTAACAGCCGCGACCATAACTGCTCAGTAGCTGCACCTAAAGGCCCATAGTGCAACAAAGTGGGAGACCTTAATGTGGGAATCCTGGTCTAGTGTTGTATGACTCACTGTCTAAACGTAACAACTGCTCTGCTCTGATTAAAAGTCAACCTGTGTACATAAAATCATCATGTTTAAGAAAGCGTAAGAGTAAAATGCTAAAGACATTCTAAAAACTAGTAATAGTAAGTGAATTCATCAAACCCATGTTTTGTGTTGTGTATTTTAACCTGTGCTTTGTCCTCTCTCCCTCCCGTTACCCCTAACCAGTCACTGCAGATGGTCTCCAAGGGGTTCCATCAGTTTAAAGGGAGTTTTTCCTTCTCACTGTCACTAAGCGCTTGTTCAAAGAGGGTAGCTTGATTGTTGGGGTTTTCTCTGTGTTATTGTAAGGTTGTTACCTTACAAAATAAAGAACCTCAAGGTGACTGCTGTTGTGATTTGGTGCTATATAAATTGAATTGAATACAAATAAAGTAATGTTATAGCAGTACAGCAACATACCTTCTAGACTTGTAGTCAAGACCGCCTAATCCAAGACCAAGACAATACCAAGACCAGAGGGTATCGAGACCAAGACAAGACCAAGACAGACCGAGTCCAGACCAAGACAAAGTCGAGACGAGACCGAGACAAAAAAGTCTTTAAACTGCAGCCAGATGCTGCTTCGTTTACAGGTGTCAGGCATATTTATGTGTTTTTGTGATGCACTCGCACAGCCCTCCTCACCGCTGTCTACTGCCTCACTCACTTACTGAGAGGACAGACACACGCTCCACTTGACTGTCGCGTCTCTCACCCTCTCTGTTTTTCACATAATGATATTATCCTATATCCTCGCATGCGATTGACCACAATATGGAGCGATTGAAGCATAGCTGAGCCACTGTGTGAGAGCTGAGCAGCGAAAGGAAATTAAGTGAGGAGCCGGCTCTCGCTCAATGGGAGTCGGCTCTTCTGATTCACCACAAAGCACTCTCTAAGCACGGCTCTTAGAGCTGATGCTTTTGCTCATGACACATTATCGAATGTTACGTTGTGTGCCGTGGATACTGTTGACTCCAAATCTCCCGACCACTATGTCGATCTGAGACAGCAAGACAGAGACAGCGAGACCAAGACAAGACCAAGGGACCCGAGACCATAACAGTTTGCCTACCAACCTGGCATTGGAGCGGATGATGCCGTCATTCACCTCCTACATTGTTCCCTCGCTCACCTGGAGACCGCTGGAAGCACTGTGAGAATCATGTTCTTTGATTTCTCCGGTTCGAGCCCCGGCTTGGACAGTCTCAGTCGTTGTGTCCTTGGGCAAGACACTTCACCTGTTGCCTACTGGTGGTGGTCAGAGGGCCCGGTGGCGCCAGTGTTCGGCAGCCTCACCTCTGTCAGTGCGCCCCAGGGTGGCTGTGGCTACAATGTAGCTTGCCATCACCAGTGTGTGAATGTGTGCGTGAATGGGTGGATGACTGGATATGTAAAGCGCTTTGGGGTCCTTAGGGACTAGTAAAGCGCTATATAAATACAGGCCATTTACCATTTACCATTCTCCAGTGCCTTCAACACTATTCTTCCCTCGGTTCTGAAGGACAAGCTGGAGAACTCTGGAGTGGACCATCACCTCACTACCTGGATTTTGGACTACAGTATGTGAGAACTCAGGGCTGTGTGTCGGACAGGGTCGTCTGCAGTACGGGGGCCCCACAGGGAACGGTTCTGGCTCCGTTCCTCTTCACCATCTACACTGCAGACTTCTCCCACAACTCCACCCAGTGCTTCCTGCAGAAGTTCTCTGATGACTCTGCAATAGTCGGCCTCATCACTGATGGGGACGACAAGGAGTACAGAGGACTGACTCAAGACTTTGTGGACTGGTGACAGCTGAACTACCTCCAGATCAATGCCAGTAAAACCAAGGAGCTGGTGGTAGACTTCCGCAGGCACAAGCATTCTCCACTGCAACCACTGAACATCCAAGGTATGGACATTCAGGCTGTCGACAGCTACAGGTACCTTGGTGTTCATCTGAACAACAGACTGGACTGGACTCATAACTCAGACGCCCTCTACAGGAAAGGGCAGAGCAGGCTGTACCTGCTGCGGAGACTCAGGTCGTTTGGAGTGGAGGGCCCACTCCTGACGACCTTCTACGACTCTGTGGTGGCTTCTGCTATCTTTTATGGTGTGGTCTGCTGGGGCGGCAGCATCTCTGCCGGGGACAGGAAGAGACTGAACAGGCTGATCCGAAGGGCCAGCTCTGTTCTAGGATGCCCTCTGGATCCAGTGGAGGTGGTGAGTGACAGGAGAATGGTGGCTAAGCTGTCATCCCTGTTGGACAACATCTCCCACCCCATGCAGCAGACTGTGACAGCACTGAGCAGCTCCTTCAGTGGGAGACTGCGGCACCCACGGTGTGGGACGGAGAGATTTCGCAGGTCTTTCCTCCCCACTAAATAAAGACAATAAAGACTTTAACTGATCAAACACACACATCCACACATGTGCAATAACACTAAGTGAAATAATCTTTTCTGGCATCGTTGTATTTTTACTCAGTTGTATATAGCATTTGTATGCTATTTTTATCTTATTGTATATTTTATTCTATTTTATTCTACTGTATATAGTATTTTATTCTATTCTCTACAGTTGTGTACTGTATTTATTCTTATTGTATTCTAATTTTAGCTTCATAAATTTTGCACTGTCCACTTCCTGCTGTGACAAAACAAATTTCCCACGTGTGGGGCTAATAAAGGTTATCTTATCTTATCTTACCAAGACAAGACCAAGTAAAAGTGGTCTTGAGACCAAGACCGGTCTTGAATGGTAAATGATAAATGGCCTGTATTTGTATAGCGCTTTTACTAGTCCCACCTAGGGACCCCAAAGCGCTTTACACACCCAGTCATCCACCCATTCACACACACATTCACACACTGGTGGAGGCAAGCTACAGTTGTAGCCACAGCTGCCCTGGGGCAGACTGACAGAAGCGAGGCTGCCATATCGCCTGGCCAACACCAGTAGGCGGTAGATGAAGTGTCTTGCCCAAGGACACAACGACCAAGACCGTCCGAGCCGGGGCTCAAACCGGCAACCTTCCGATTACAAGGCGAACTCCCAACTCTTGAGCCACGATCGGGCGACACGGGCGGTTGCCCGGGGCAGCATCGTGGTGGGGGGCAGCATCATGGGCATCGGCAAAAAAAAAAACTGCTCGTACTCATGCTTCCCCGACGTCATGCCAGCGCATATTGGGAATGGCATAGGCACCAATCGGTTTTCTATCACCCATTTGCTGGGAGTAAGGGTGCCCTCCGTTTGCGAGGTGCGCCTGCTGCTTGCAGCACAGGAAGGAGAGGGCGTGGCGATGGGGGGATTCTCTGGCTGGCTGAAGCGGCGTCTAATAACCAACTCGCAAAATAAAACAAAATAAAAACAAAACAACAAACACGAAAACACCAGACATTATGATACAGAATTTGCGCCGATGTTTTTTCAAAATTCTATACGCGAAAAGTGAGCGTGAGGTAAATCCAAGTCCATTATATATTCATGATTTGAATCCTGGTTTGTGTGAAATCCCAGAAATACACCTTAGACAAAGTGAATCTGTGAACTAGGGTGTAGGTCTATTAGGTTATGTTGTGGTGATCCTCGAGTTGGTGGATTTGTGTTCATACTGGAGTGAAAAATTAAAACCAATGGAAGATGGACAAGAAAAGTTCAAAGCCATCAGGTGCTCAGTTTAGAAAAGAAGAGGAGGAGAAATGAGCAAAAGATACAGGTAAGCTGATGTGTCATTGGATAATGGCAGGTCACCCTGAAACAATCAGAATCAGAATACTTTATTAATCCCTTAGGAAATTATGTGGGTTACAGTTGCTCCAAAAAGAAATGGTAAAAATAGTAACAGTAACAGACTAAACTCCAAACAATACATTAGATTACAGATTTTAATATTAATTAGTCATTGTCAATTGTTGATTTGTCCTGTTCTCATTGTATGACGAATTATGATGGCTGTTTGGTAGTCGTTTGCATACAACGCATACTCTCTCTCTCTTCGTGTGTGTGTGTGTTTCTCTGGTAAAATTCAGTCTGGTTCCGGCAACAGTTTTATGTTAATGTACAATCCTTAATATGTTTTATGTGTGTGGGGCACCAGAGGGAGTGTTCGCCCGGGGCGCCAAAAAGGCTAGGACCGCCACTGGTTACATGACACGTGTGTATAACCTTTCATAAATGTAGCTGTGTGTCATGGTCCGCGGTGGGTGGCTGGGATTTCCGTGAGGCTCCTGAACATACCTGGGATCCGCCCCTGGGCAGGGCCACCTCCTCCAGTTCCTGCAGTTTCTGGATTCACTATGGCTCACGCTCTACTCTCGGACTCAGGATACCAAGCCACCATTCTGGAAATCACTCTGTGTGCCTCGCCTGCCTGCCCTCCTGCCATCACACTCCATCTCTAACCTCCGGATCTCAGGTCAGCCTCTCCACGCCACTCAGCTCACCCTGGATCCCCGTCGCCCTCCTGTCATCGCTCTGTTTCTCCTCCTGTAATATGACTGCTTACTGCCCAGTTCTAGTCTGCATCTCAGGCCCCGTTCCCTCTCTCTAATAATAATAATAATAATAATAATAATAATAATAATAATAATAATAATAATAATGGATTGCATTTATATAGCGCTTTTCGGGAACCCTCAAAGCGCTTTACAATACCACTATTCATGCACTCTCACATTCACACACTGGTGGAGGCAGCTACAGTTGTCGCCACAGCTGCCCTGGGGCAGACTGACAGAGGCTGCCATATCGCGCCATCGGCCCCTCTGGCCATCACCAGTAGGCGGTAGGTGAAGTGTCTTGCCCAAGGACACAACGACCGAGACTGTCCGAGCTGGGGCTCGAACCGGCAACCTTCCTTCCAGTTCTGCGTTACCCAGGACATGCAACACCAAGCTCTACGTTTCATTGCTTTTGTCCTTGCCACATTTCCAAACTCTAAGCAGTGGCGTGTCTAGAAAATTTTTGTTGGGGGGGCCAGGTAGGGGCACAGATTTGGAGAAGGGTGGCAGATTTAATTGGCAGATAATGTTTAAAAAAAAAATTCTACCAACCCTTAACCATAATTCAATAATCCTATAAACCTAATAACCAAATGCACTTTTAACTCTTATTAGAATGAGATTTTAACCACTACGGTGCAAAGTTTTTAGATACTGCATTGATAAAGTACAAGAGATACAATCAGTGCTTTGTCAGTGCTTACTCAGCATTCAAGGACATCAATATTTGCATAGTATTTTTACTGACATATAGTGCACATATGTTTTGGGCAAAAACATCTTTGAAAATTAAAATACGAACATTTGTAACAAACAATTGACAAATTAGCCAATGCAAAACTTTATCTGCCTGTTAAAAAAAGAAGATAATCTTCTCACAAACTGGTGTTTGATTTTGAAACAGGAAAAAAGTGGGGAAACAACTGAAAAGACTAACATTTGAATAAAACCTGAAAGCAAGTAAATACTTTCTATGCTGCCTTATGGTAAACTTTGGTAATATTGATAAAGAACAACACTGCCTGATGATAAAATACAGTCAGCTGGCATGGTGACACTGCCAGTATTAACCTGCGGGGCTGGACTGGGACAAAAAAATTGGGCATTTTTACTACAGACCGACCCACCAGGTATTAAAGCCATAAAGCCTTTGAATGAAAACAAATGCTGTTGTGACAGTGATGTACAGTCTTGTTGGTATATGTATGATTTCTATACATTTTACGTCAGATAAAAACTTTGGTTGTAAGATTTAGATAATTATTTAATAAAAACTAGGTATTTTAAATGAGAATAAGAAAGAAAAGTATTTCTTTGTGCCCACCTTTCCCTGTTAATGCCCTACCTGGCCCCCTGGCAAAACTTTGCTAGACCCGCCCCTGCACAGTTACCAGCTGTCAGCTACATAAAAAAGGATCCTGGTGTTATTTGTCTCTCAGAAACAGTTGATAACTTCAACTCATCCATGTCACCTAAAAGGTAAACCTGTTTCTCCATCACCTGTTCAGCTCTGATGGTTCAGTAAGGACATCTCCTGGTTTCATCTTCATGTTTCCCTCTCACCACATATCTAAACAGACATCATGACCAGCAGCTTTACAGCTGTGGCTCCAGCAAACATCAGCTGATACTAGAAATTAATATTAAATACATTCTAACAACAGCCGATCAAGCTTAAACGTGCTGCTGTTGTTTAGCGCAACATCTGCTGGTTTCCTCTTTCTGGCGCAAAGTGGGCGATAAACAAGAGAGAAAAGCCGATCAGCTGATCATTGATCAGTTTCATGATTGAAGTAGCAACAGGAGAGGGAGGGGGAGAGAATGAGAGAAGAAGAGGCAGCTGTGCAGCATAAAGACAGAATAAATCCAGCTTTGTGTCTTTTTTCCATTCTAGCTAAAGTCCGGGACAAACTGCGTCTCTTCTCAGCTCAATACGAAACGCGTAATATTTTCTCTGAATGAGGGACCATTCCATTTTTTTAAGGAGCCGTTGGCAACTCTACTAACCTTATGAATAAAATAAAGTTCACTATCAGTAACATCATAGCAACCGAACAGCTGTATAAAAACTCCGTCAAACTGGCTAGAACGCAGTATGAGTTATTGCAACTGACAGTAAAAAGTCAGCAACATGAAAATAAACTCCACCTAAACTTGGTTTATATCTGACCCAGATAGACTGCAGGTCATAACTTCTTACCTGAAGTTCAGTTCACCTGACACTCGGACTGGCGGCTGCTTCGGGTCTCTCCTCCTGCCTCCCCTTCCCTCATCCACCTGTTGCCTCTGTGGAAGCCCCGTCATAGCCACCACCAAACAACGGAGTTATTTCTACACATCGACCTGCATCTGGCCAATCCACCACCTCTCATTGTTCATGCCATTACAAAAAAAATAAAAAAATAAGTCACTGGGGATATGCCCGGTATGCCCGATGGCCAGTCCAGCTATGTTAACCTGCAACCAAATCTGCAGCTCCATACAGCAATGTTATGACTTAGATTATATCTTATAACGCATAACTCTTATGTTAGCTGCCCTCAGTAGCATACTGTCTGAAATATTCCACAGCTGCAATAATTCTTTAAGTGTTATTTTTTTCCTTGGGATTCTAATTTCACTGAAGTTTACTAAACTCAACAAACTTGATATTACTTACCGGGACATTTATTCTGTCCTCATTTTCTTTCACCGAAAAATTGTTTCCTGCAGTGCCATCTTTCGCGCTTGGCTCTCCTACCTTTGCTAACGTGATGCGCATAGCGCAGAAGCGATGCTGCATTCACTTACACTCGGATATCTGAGCGTCACCGTGAAAACATAATCGGACATTTGATATTTGATTGAATTTTATTGTTTTGCCTTTGGGGTGGCACCTGGGGTGGCCAGTCTGGTTTGGGGGGTGGCCTGTGCCCCCCCAGGCCACCCCGCTGGACACGCCATTGACTCTAAGCCTAACCAATACAATATTGTTAAATGCTGTCTCTGTTCTGGGTTTCTGCGCCTGAGTCCAGTTTCGGTTCACGCTACTCGGTCCGGTGACACTGTGTATATGTTCTCTTTTTCTACTTTGTTCAGACAGTTCCCATGACTGCAAGGAGTCTCTGAGCTCATCTTTCCATAAGGCTTCCTCATCCTTTTTGTTACTTTTTATTTCTCTTCCCGTTCGTCTGCTGTTGATTTTCCGCTCTCAACCTTATTCTCCTTCCTCGTCTCAGACACTCGATCTTACTATCTGATTCTCTCTGTGCACAAACATTTCCTTCATCTACCCCCTTCCTTTCTTTTCAACCCAGCCCCTTTGTTCTCTCTCATCTCTAATAACTAGAATCTCTTTATTATCTGAAAGTTATCACAGGTTTTACACTTTTGATCTGATACAAACTAAGATCTCAGAGCACCATGTTTCTTTATTACCCTGCAACATCTTCACATAATGCCTTTTTTTAAATCAAAACTTCCCACACACCAACAGATGATTTGATACTGTAATCAGCTAGAGTTCTTTGAAATGTTGGTGTTATTTCACGGAGAAATGCCATCTGATGTTTAATATTTATATAAAGTTTCTCTTAATTAAAGTAGTGTTGTTCTCTGAGTTACTTTGGAGTTGCATATATAAACATATACACCATATTCACACAAAAATCATGGCAAACTGGTTTCTTGAGCACAACAATGAAATCGGTGTACCGGTACTTAAGTGACCTCCACTGTCAACCGATCTCAGTCTAATAGAGCATCTTGGGGTTATGATTGAACAGGAGATTAACATCATGGATGTTGCTGTAACCTCAGTATGGACCAGAATCTCTAAGGAATGTTTCCAGCATCTTGTTGAATCGATGCTATGAAGACTTATAGCACTGCTGTAAGCAAAGTAGGTCCAGCCCTATAACTATTGATGTTTCCGGTGAGTGTTTTGGTCAAATTACATGAAACACGAGGATTTTTCTTTTTAATTATTTGTTTTCCATTTTATAAAGCTGTAAATTAAATATTTTTGGAGTGTGAGCTGTTGATAAGAATATGTAACTGTCAAGACATCATGTTAGGGTCTGACAATGCTACTGGCACTTTATATCTTCATGGTAGGTTACACTTCCATCCAATCCTAATCGTAGCCTTGAAATTCTGTATTTCCATCACAGCTTTGGGCCTCTTATGATGTGTTGTTATGATCCCTCCACACTTCATATATATTTGTGTGCGTGACATTCAAGTAAGAAGCAGACATTATCTTTTATAATGATGGTGTTTAAGAATATTTGAAACCCATAGCAACACACCTACCATGGCTTATAGCTGTAAAAAGCATTTTCCAGATGTAGATTAAATAAGTTCTCATGAATAGAGCAACACCTAATACTCTTTTCTTTGTTTGATGACTGGTTTGATGATGGTACTTACGACAAAAGAGTTAAGCTTCAGCAGATATCCTCGTGTCTGTGTCAACTAGATCTAGCGTTTATATAAAGATACAACTTGGGTTCTTCAAACCATCAGCTTGTTTTTTTTAAAGCATGACTACAAATATTTTTATAACATGAACAATTCTTCAACTGTAACTGAGCAGTTATAATGAAAGTAATTTTTCCACAGCTTTAACAAAGCACATGTTTTATTATTTCAGAAAATCCTTCTTTTAAGACTTTTTTAATTCTGAGGAATTGTTGCTTGTAGCTCACTGCTTTACTGTCTGAGTCTCTTTTTAGTTCATAAATATATCTAAAACTGGCAGCAGTGTGGAAAATATGAAATTGCCATAGCAAATATAAAGTTAGTGAAGTGGCAGTTTACATCTTGTTTTCTGTCACTCTGCAGCGCCTGGGTTTGATTTTTAAGACAGCGGCATGTTGGCCATTCTTATTCATGGGGTGTAAAATTGTAACATTTTTTCAAAGCCACTGGTGTGTCACAGTTACACATAGTGTTTACTCTGGCACAGGTGGCCCACTGGGTTTGCCAATTGTGAAATGTGAGTGTCATTCCAAACATCTAATTTGTCATGCTGGTGAGATGTATTTTAACCAAAGTATAAAAATGATCTGCAGTTATTGTTTTTTTTTATTTGACCCTTATCAACTAACTGTAATTAAAAGTGTCCAATCCCAATTCTAGTCTTTAAAACCTAGCCAGCGGTTAGCAATTATTTTTTACAAGGGACCACTTGAAAAACTGAGACTGTTGTGGAGTTCCACACCAATGAGCTGAACTCAACTCTGCTCAGTACTTTTAAAAAAAATCTTTTTTATGTTTATAGGCCCATATCTGTCTGCAATCCAGATTTTTTATGCCAACATTTCTTGGCTAATGTTAAAAGAACATCTTTTGCATATGTTGTGGAATCTACTAAAACACCATTATGCATTACTCGGGAATAAGAGCATGCAATAAGAATGTGTTGTGCATGTTTGATCTACAAATGGGTTTATTACAACAGGAGACACAGGCTCTCTCCTGTGGAACAGGAGCTTCTAGTTTGTATTTAGGAGACAGATATGCTTTCAAGTTTTCATATTAGCCTTAGTGGAAAACTTTCTTTTTTGATAAAGCTAATAGCAATGGTAAGATTAGGTGACCTTGAAAAATAGGTTATGATGTTCAGGATCCACGATGAGCTGATCAATTTTCCTCACACATTCGTTTTTTATTTTTGTTTCAATCTCTTCTAGTTTGTGTTTTATCCTAGTCTCTTTTTTTCTCTTCTAATCCCCTTACCCGTCAAAGACTCACAACCGTTGGCTTCCCCACCTTGAGTCTGGTTCTGCTGGAGGTCCCTTCCTGTTTAAAGGAAGTTCTTCTTGTTTTTCTCGCTTTTAGAGAACAGTCTTGTTGTTGGGGTTTTCGCTTCTATATCGTTTGTATATGGTCTGGTAATGGTAGAGCTGGAAGTGCCAGAGTTGAAGGTGCTAAGATTTTTGTTGGGAGTGACCAGCAGGGACAGTGTATCAGTATATCAGTGAGACCTCTCATGTGTCAGATACAATGTTAGAGAGGCAAGATAGTGTGACAACCCCTAAAGCGAGCAGCTGAAAGAACAAGAAGATTATAGGGTCTTTAGCTTTCAACATAAAGCTCCTCAAAGCAGCTGTTGTTATGAGTTGACACAATATACATCAAAATGTTTAGACTAGAATAATAATTATTGTAATAATTAATGTCCTGACACTGATTGGATAATAATAGAATGGCCTGTCATGTAAAAGTTGGCTATTTTAAATGACTAACCACCAACCCTGAACTACTTCCTAGATTTTAAAGTACTAACACCTGCACACTTCATGCTTCTGCATGATTTACAACAAACAAAGAACAGCAATACTCACAAGTTAAGGCTAATTTAAGAATTTCAATAAATGAATGATCTTAAAAGATAACAGCTTGCTCATAAGGGCCCAGATGTAGCGAATGAAACTAAAACTGAAGTTGGATTCACAGCTGTAACAATAAAACACATTCTGGCAGTGCCGCTGTTGGGAAACGATGAGCAGAATCTTCTCTGCTGTCGGTGTGCTCACCTTCCAAACAATCCAAACTATGCTTTTTGGTTGTGGCTCATCTTTAAGCACTGCTTTCCTACAGTAATAATCAGAACTGAAATGTTCACTTGTTTGTTTGTCTCGCATTTTGCCAGTCTCTTCTCCTGTATGAGTTAGATTGAAGCTGCTGGACTAATGAGGAGTCTGTCTGTCAAGATGATGCTCGAGTTAGTAAGTTCCTTTTTTTAATCATTGGCTTTTTCTCAAGGGCAACACAATCTCTCAGGGCATGTTTCTCTTGTATGTTTGTGTGTGATGGTAATAAGGCAGTAAATGTGCACATATTAACACAAACTCTATGCATATTCATTCATCAATTCTTCTTCTTTTGTTTGCGTCTGTTCCACCTGAATACGAGTCAGTGAAGCAAAGAGAAAAGGTCTTCTGCCTGTAAGGAGCTGTCAACGGGGAATCCAGAGAACGCTAATATCTTTCAGACTGTTTCACTGCGGCAGATGCTGACTTTTTCCTTTTCTTTTTTTTTTACATTTTCATGGCGACACACAAACACAAAGCCTTCGCCTCTGTAGGATCATGTTAAAGGGCTTTGTCTGCACTGTGATCAATACAGGCCAGTGTTAGTCATTGGATGTGATCATCCATGGGTTTCCTCAGGAGGGAAGTAAACCGCTTCACTTCTCATCGTTTGTACTTCACTACAGTGAACACGGATCCTTGTTCCTGCTGATGTCAGAAAAAATCGGCCAGTGGAAAAACACAAAAATATAAATCTTGCAAGGGGGACAGTAAAAGGCACAGAAGGATTTTAAGTGACGTAAAACAGTGGAATATAACTGCCCGAGGGGACCTATGAAGTAACAAGATGATAAGCAGTTTTGTTGAGGACCATTTTAACTCTCCCATAACAATTTCTAGGTCGCCTGACACAGTTTTATGAAACTGACACATAAGTTTGTTCTGCTACTTTTAGCCCCTTTCAGTCATTGTAAAAGAAAAAAGAAAGTACACCCACTGTAAGTTGTTCTGTATATGAGAACATTAATAATAAAAGCCCATCTGTTCCTTGAATACAACCTCAGATGAACAACATCATGACATATTACAATGCATCATCTATTTATAACAACAACTAAGCCAAACTGCAGAAACAGCATGCGAGAAATGAAGTACATGCTGTGATTCGGTTGCTTGTAGAACTACTTTTAGCAGCAACAACTTGAAGTAATTGTTTTCTGTATGATTTTTATCTTCCTTCCATGACTTTGCTCACAGTCTTTGTGATGCATTGCTATGATTGGTCGTTGCCAAATCTTATTTTTTTGTATTTGAACTTCAATATTTTATATGGTAACTGAGCTCTGTAGATTCTAAGATCTAGCCCTTGGGTTTGCTGTAGTGTTTTTGAGCATTGCACGGTTTGACGTTGAGGTGAGTTTGCTGGGATGTCCACTCTTGGGAAGATTTGGCAATCTTTCTCACTATAGATGAAGGACTTCAAACTGTTTGGATGGCCTTATAACATTGCCCAGATTGATGGAAAGCATCCCGAAGATCATTGCTGATGTCTTTCCTCTTTGACATTGTGTTAACACATGAATGCCCCAGACCAACAACTGCCAAAACATCAGCTCTATGGAGATGATGATCATTTAATGAAATGCAGTTGATTAGCAGCTTCTCTTACCCTCTCAATTCCTATTGAAGCATTAAGGGTGTAGTTCTATTTTGATCAATACTGTGTGTTGATCACCTGGTGGCTTTCCACTGCCTTACTGTGTCCACCTTGCGGACAGACCCTAGATTCCTCACCTGTTTTTCACCTCAGCAGCTTTTCATTGCCCAATGCAGATTTATGATTCAGCATAAACACCACTTTCATCCAACTATCCAAAGTTCATGCTTTCTTTTTTAAATCACTATAGCCTTGTTTTCATTTGTTAGGTATTATTGCTAGTTTTGTTTGGTTCATCTGTAAACGAGTTTCATTTTATTTAGTCTATTTCTTATAGCTATGCCAAAAACATTAATTCCTGTTTTTCATATTTGTTTTGTTGTGAATTTCATGTTTGGTTAATGCTTCAAAATTTTCACACTTTTATGTCAGTTCAATTCCGTTTGAATTCAGTGTAATTATATAGCACCAAATCACAAGGCGCCTTCATCTGTCGGCTGCTTACACATTGAACTCTCTGTTGGCAATGCTTCTATTGAGTCAGCCAGGTGCAGCCTGAAAATGTTGTTTTTTTGTTTTTTTTTTAATGCTGCAGTCACACTTGGGAAAACAGTGGTTGGAGGCCACGGCACTACCATGTGTAATGAGCCTGCGATCTTCTTGCCTTTGAATTTGTTGCTTTGCAGATGAGGAGCAGGTCTGTGACCACACACAGTGAGTGGCAGTCTTCAAAATAACTTTGGTTTTTCGGGACAGCAAATAAAATAGCAATAAGATGGAGTCAGCATGCTAGTTTGTGATCAAGTCAGGTCAAGCTGGCAATTAAATGCGATGAATTTGTGATAAAGTGATCGAGGGTGACAAGTCTAAAAATTAAATAAATAAATAAATCATAAATTCATTGCCGTTTATGTGCACCAAAATTCACATTAAATAATTCAGAGTCCAGCCAGAACATCTAATATTGGAAAGAGAAATTTAGAAATTCCTCCTCAAATAGTGATACTTGCTGCTATGTAAGATTGCCTTTATATAGGAATATAACCAGAATACAACTAGCCACAGACTTTGATTGATTGCAGTGTGTTGGCAATGTGTCTGCCTTTGTATATAATTAGATGACAGTTATTTGCAAATCTTCACAAAACTGAAAGTGCCTGCAGATTACCTGAGTCATACCACAGTTGGTAGGAGACAGGTTGCCTCCCAGCAGGCGACCTGTGCGCTCTCCTTGTAATGGAAAGTTGCTTCTGACAGGTTGAGGGTGTTGCACACTCAGCCCCTGGATGACCAGCTGGTTGTTGCAAATATTTACGATTGGCCACTGAATGTGAAAAATGAATTGCAATCACTGATTTTTTCTGGTCAAAAAAGGTTGTCGGCCTTTTTACTCTAATGTGACTCAAATGTATTTTGTGCAGATATTTGTTTAAGAAATAAAATTACAAGGTGAGTCTGTAATTTTTCCTCTACTTAAGCAAAAACAAAAAAAAAAAATAAAGTAATTAAATTTAATTAGTCTAAGGCACCACGGTGGCACGGTGGTTAGCACTGTTGCCGCACAGCAAGAAGGTCCTGAGTTCAATTCCCCCATCAGGCCGGGGTCTTTCTGTGTGGAGTTTGCATGTTCTCCCCGTGTTTGCGTGGGTTCCCTCCGGGTACTCCAGCTTCCTCCCACCGTCCAAAGACATGCAGCTTGTGGGGATAGGTTAATTGGATAATCCAAATTGTCACTAGGTGTGAATGTTCGAATGAATGTGAGTGCGAATGGTTGTCTGTCCCTGTGTGTTGGCCCTGCGACAGACTGGCGACCTGTCCAGGGTGTACCCTGCCTCTCGCCCTATGACAGCTGGGATAGGCTCCAGTGCCCCCCGCGACCCTGAAAAGGATAAGCGGAAGCGAATGGATGGATGGATGGATAGTCTAAGGCACAGGTGTCAAACTCCAGGCCTCGAGGGCCAGTGTCCTGCAGGTTTTAGACGTGTCCAGCTGATTCAAATGGCTAAATTATCTCCTCAACATGTTTTGAAGTTCTTCAGAGGCCTGGTAATAAACTAATCATTTGATTCAGGTGTGTTGACCCAGGGTGAGATCTAAAACCTGCAGGACACCGGCCCTCGAGGCCTGGAGTTCGACACCCCTGGTCTAAGGTTTGTGGCTTGTTTTGTTTTTGTTTGTTACTGTGAAGTAAAAAAGTTGAATGAACATCTTCCAAATGTGGTGATTCCATAATTTTTGCCAGGGGCTATAAGTACTCCTTTACTGTGTGGCATAAGTAATTACTGATAAATAAACACTTTAATTATATTTGTAACTATCCTCACTTACATATAGTGCCATAAATGTTTGCTCTGTACAATATGACCGCAGTATGAAACGAATACAAAACTGTAACATCCATCTCTTCTTTCCATCAGTCCAGCTGAATCAATCAGTCCTGACAGCCAGCCTCTCCTCTCCTTTCATCTCCCTTTCTCTTGATTTTTTTTTAAAGCCGTCAGCATCCATCTCATTCGCCACAGCTTTATTATGCAGCACAGCCTCAATAACATAATAAATGCATGAATAAATCATACACAAGCCCAATCTATCTGATTCAAAGGGTTTGGATAATTATTCAGTTTTTTTCATTGATTCGTCGTGACCCTAAATAGTTTCTAAGGTTATGAAATGGGAAATTGATCAGCGGAGAGCCCTGATGGAGAGAGGAACAAACTCACATAATATCCAAATATTCAAATCTCTCTCCCGCTCTCCTCCTCTCTCCACTCTCGCTCCTCAAATATCCGTGACCAAATGAACTTATAATTGGAAGTCAGGGCGCACAAAAATACTCCTCACCTTCTCGCTGAGTTGTCTAGATATTAGTTCTGCTGAGTTACAGGGTTGATATGAGCACATGGGAAGAAGATGAGGGAAAGAGAACAACATTAGGAGGGGGCATTCACTTGTGTTTGCACGGGACTTTCTCATCCTATAATTTTTTTTCCTTCTGTTATTTATTTATTTATTTATTTATTTTTCGTCTGAGGGCGTGGAGGTTTTACACACAAACACACACTAAAAGAGTTACACACACATTCCCTAGCCCATCTTTTCCTCTCTTCCAACAACGTTTCTCATTATAGCCTGTCTCCTCGTGTTTGTCATATTGGGCGGTCACCCATGATGATATCATAGGGTACTGGGGTATTTGTTGTGCGTGTGTCTGTGCGTGCATGTGTGTGTGTGTGTGTTCAGTTGTTTGCAACCATGACTTGGCTTTTCACAACACCCCTGTGAGATTCCTCACACATATGTCCACACACAGACTCTCTCTCTCGGTCTCTCTTTCTCTGACAGAGAGTCAGAAAGTCCCATTAGCTTCCGAGCCCTTATTTCTTCCTTGTGGGTGTTGAGAGTCCCCCATTGTCTGAACTGAATAGGACATGTCTCTGGATCTATGAATCCTATTATGAAGGAAGTGAAAGGAGGGGGAGGAGGGGAAAAGGATGATGGGTAGATGGATTTTAGACAGAGCGATAGAGTAGCAACGTGTGCTGACAATAGTCTCAGCAGACAAATAACAAAAAACTGGTCTTTTTTTTTTTTTTTTAAAGGCCTAAAGTTTTCTTTGTGGCAAAAGTAAGAGAGCTTTGAAATTAGTCACACATGTCAATGCCAAAACATCTTAGGAAGAAGATCAATAAAACACACACAGAAAAAAAAATGGCTGGCTGTAGACTTTGTCTTTTTGCCTTCCTTCATCCGTGACATAGCCTATGCACGTCACTGATGCCATTGCCAGCATTTCTACCAGTGTGTACTGGGCTACTGGTAAATGTAGGGAGGCCTATGGACATTTCTAAGCAGGTGGTTACAGAACAGATTATGGTGTAGATTAGAGGGTAGGTTACAGCATTCCCTATTACACTGGAGCTAGCCATGACCAGCATGGACGATGCACATCTGCGTTGACCCCTTACTGGTGTGACAGTTGAACACAATTTAAGATGTTATGGTTAACATAATACTATAACCTCTGACCCAAATATTCTGTGGACTGATGAGACAGAAGTTGAACTTTAACACAACATTTTATAAAAAGAACATCATAGGAACAGTCAAACGTGATTGTAGTGGGATGAAATTCTGAATTATGCAATCTATCAAAAACAAAAATCTTGAAAGAGAATGTTAAGCCATCAGTTCATGCTCTATAACAAAAACTCGCACAGGTTATGCAGCAGGACAAATATCTGACACCCACCAGCATGTCCACCATGAGTAGGTAAAAAAGGGGGGGCTTAAAAAAGTCTGAACTTACTAAATCTGATTGAAATGCTTTGTTGTGACCTTAAACATGTCAGTTTAGTATGGCTTTACCTACCTGATGATATTTTAATCTAATATTAAAAATGGTGCGATGGTCTGAAACATTTAAGTGTGAAAAATGTGTAAATTAACTAAGCAAATACTTTTTCAAGGCAGTGTATCTTTTGCCTATGCATGAACTTTTAGTGCTGATGTATTAGAGAATGCTAATAATTTTTTAAATTAAGGTGCACATGTAAGTCACCTGGTGTTACCTTAAAAATATAAACACTGACATTTACAGTGTGTTACATTTCAGAATTTAAAATCAACATTAAGCAGCAAACCAAAGGATATCTGGCTGTAGCATCATCAAGGGCAATTAGTTTATTTCATCCTAACATACTTTCCATTAATTTGGCCACTCTGTCTCTATGGGTAGCGTTGCATTCTCCACCTTTGTTGTGGAGTTTTGTTACTGAGTATTTCAGGGTACGAAGCACACTAATATAACTCTGCAGCTGTCCAGAAAGTGGGCCTGACTTAGCAACCAAGACTATGATTTTGATGACTGCGTTATAGATCTCTACCGTGCAATATGACCAAAGGCAGCGATTACTCACTGTGTCCTCTCTTTTTCACTCTTGTCCATGTAAACTGAGTGGTTTTATACCCTGTACAATGGAGTTAGAGTATTTGGAGTCGTGCTTTCAGTCACCTGATTCATGTAGTCCAATATTTGTTCTCTTTTATCCATTTTTGCCTCCCTGTAAACTCTTAAGGGAAACAGAATGCTGGAATGTTTTTTTATTTTCTATTTTTAACATGTTTGATTTTATTTTCTGTTTATGCTATTTGTATATGCACAAATCTCTATGAGTATCCCTTTTTTCATCCTCATTTCATACATAGTTGGTTCCAAAATATCCACTGCAGCCTTGTTAACTATAGGAATGGAAGCTGAAGAAAGAAGTGACGATGATGTTAAAACACGATGACAGTTAGAGTCAGGTTGGAAAAACGGAAAGTATTTACACTGCTTGGGGAAAAATTGGACCCAGTACATGTAGAGCATATTTAACCAAATTTGAAATACATGGGGAATATTAAGCAAAAAAGTCCCAGCAGGAGCACAAATGATGATGTATAGAAGAGAGTTATCGCTCTAGAGCAATGTCTTCTGCCATTTCTGCACTGCTCCATCTCTGAGATCAGGGAAAAAAAGTGAAGCCTAAGCCCACATTAGACCTTCTATATCTCTATCTGCAAGCGCTGACACAGGAGGTGCAGTGCGACAGCTTACACTTCAATGAACAGTAGAATTAAAGTTTGGAGGCAATTCTTTTCCTGTCTTACTGAGGGAGGACTTAGAGAAAATGTTATTTCTTCGTGACTAAACCACCCTCCACACCACTCATTTTTGTGCGGCACTAATATAATTAATGCAACAAAAAACAAATGAAACAAAAGGAAATAAGTTTACAAAAATTGGTCAAGAACGAAAAAAAGGCCAAATACAATATAATAATAAATACAATATAAATTTTTATAATGGAAACAAATAAAAATTACCCTATTTGCTTTTCCACCTATGACAATATTGATTTATTGCAAGGCAAACATCCATGTGAAATTAAATTTTGCTCCAAGTGATTTATTTTAAATGAAAACTGTCCTAGACAAAACATCTCATCTGTGTGTCAGAACTGAAACCTCTTTGCATCATGCGCTGTTTAATGCTTTGTTATGGCCAAACACTCACACACAGACATGTGTACACAGAGTTCCTGAGGGGAAAGTGTCAGGAAATGAGATCTAGATCAGGAGGGAAGGAAGTTGAATTCTAAAATAAGAAAAACAAATCAACACCACTGAAACAATCTGGCCTCTGTCTGTGTGTGTGCATGTGTGTGTGTAAGAAGTGTAAATGAAATGATCTGCACACTTTGTAATTGCTTTCTACCCAGCAAGGGTGCCATGTTCATGAGAAAGGAAGTGATAGAAGAAAAAAGAGAGACAAAGACCAACAAACCAAAGAAAGTTCACTAAGACATGAGCTGTACACACCTGAAAATTAAGTGTTATTATGCAAGTTTTTTAATGCTCCAGTCAACATGCTTATACAGAGTAAGAATGAAAAAACTTTGATGACAGGGACTAGTGAAGTATTGGTATGTTACAGTGAACATGCTACCAACCCTACCGAGAGTCCCATCGTGTATCAGCATCCAGTAAGTACCAACCCAAGTACTACAAGTAATGATTATTACACAAAGCTTGTTTTTCAATGAGTCACTGCAAAGCAGTCTTTTTCAAGTAAACCAAAGCCAGCGTTTAGGTCAATGGTCCACATGAAATGATGATGAGCCAAATTCAGGTATCTGAAGTCTAAACAAATAAAATAGAAGACAGCTATAAGATAAAATGTGTCATCTGCAAAGCAGCTAATGTATAAAGCTGGTGATGGTGCATAGTATAAGAGCATGTAACAGGATGCATTGTGAGCTCATTACACTGTCTAAATGTTTCAGCTGAAGAGTTACATGCATAGGAAGATATTAGGTTGACGTAATGGTTGAATCCGTGTGTGCTGCATGATCTGACTACACTGTGCCGTTGTCCCAAATACGTATAATTGCTGTACTGTAAGAGATATGTAGAAAAGACTAGAGTTTAAAGTGTTGGTAAGTGTCCTTGAGTTTTCCTAAAAAACCACAAGGAGACTGCACAAGCATTTTTTCCATCTTCAGTGTTGAAAGCTCAAAGGTTTAAAAATAGCACTCACACAAATATTTAAGGAAAAGAGTTGACAGATCTCTGTTTCACCAATTTATCCTGCTCGAAAACAAACATCCCAATTTTCTGGCCTCGGAGTCATGTTTCCATGTTTCATTTCTTTTGTATCTCTTTTCATTTGCACATTTTATTTGCAATTTTAATACCAAAGAACTACAGAGCAGCTAATTTTACTGTGCAGGAAGAAAACCTCCCAAATTACAACAAGAAGAGTGAGACACAGTTTGCTCTCTGGTTCACTCGAGCGTTACAGTAGTTCAATTGTCATGAAATTTTTAGTTACCAAGGATGATTATTTTATGTTGTATTAGAATTGCACATTATTCAAAGAGTGTAGCTGATAGCGGTAACTCTAGAGGGTTGTTTAATCTGCACATGAGACTAAATAGGTGTACAAAAATATTCTGCCCAGTTGTATCCTCGTTTATAAAGCTTTTTTTTTTTTTACATATTAAAAAAAGACTAACCTGATGTGGCTTCTCCTTGCACCTGCAAACATTCACACCATCCCTCACAGCGTTAACAGTTTAGCAGGAGTGAATCTGTTCTTGAAAATGCTTGCTTGAATTGCCAACGAGGTCAGGCTTCACTGAGAGGGTTGGTGACATACAAGAGAAGGAATGAATCAGAGGTAAAGAGATAAAGGGAGACAAAGAGAACAGACTTACCTTTTCAACCTTTACAGACAGTTACACTGTCAGCATGGCCTCAGTGATTCGACAGTCTGAGAACATCAACCCCAATGGGAAGGTGACATTTACCTTCCTCTGGCCTATAAGGAGCACCAATAGGCACTGACACATACACACGCAAACACATGTACGCTGTACATTATAGCTCCTGACAGTGACACTGTTTCCATTAAACCTGAGCTTGTGCCAATTTGTCTGTCTCTGAAGAGCAGGCTGCCTACGAAGGGTAGAAGTGAACTAGAGAGCGCACAGGAGTGAGAGCAGATAAAATTTTTAGATAATAAGACCGCATTCAAACGTGATAAAAATCTATCAGTCTGGTGTCGTTGTAGAAGTATTAAAAAAGTTATATAAATTTAATCCGACTTGTAATGGAATCTCTGAATGTACATTCTTCACATGTGTGTCCAGAAGCTGTATGTTCGATTTGTAAATATTTAACAAGTTGTCAAATCTCTATTTATATTGCATACATTAATATTATTGATTGAAAACTTCAAGTGTTTGTCTCTAGGCTGTAAATACAAGCAAAGCCACTTACAACTCAGGTGGATGTCTTTTTACACTTTTGCTGCACATATATAAAGTATGCATACATTATGGTATGCATGTAGAATGCAACTTTAGGTTTGCGATTGCCCTTAGTTCAAGCTCACAGATTCCCACTTTTCAGGCTGTGTATTGCTGCATGTTGACGGAACGGTTTTGGGTGAATGACGATTGCACAACTAGTACTAGAGAGCCATAAATGTGGCATGACAAAGCCACACCACATCATTACATGACCACCATCACCCTGAACAGGTCACAAGGTTGGATGGAGCTGTACTTTCATATTGTTTATACCAAGATCTGACTCAACCATTCAAATGTGGCAGCAGAACGAGACATTTTCACCCAGAGAACTGCAGCTCACTGATTCTTTTCTCTTTTTCTGGGGATTTTCTATAAACCCTAAAGGTCACTTAGGGGGAAGTAGATCAACAGTTTCTGAAATAGTCACACCAGCCCGTCTGGCTTCAACAACCATGCTGTGTTCAATGTCTTCAGCAGATTGTCTTGATGGGTGGTTAAATGCATTGAGCTGCTGCCATGTGATTAGCTTATTAGATATTTGTTAAGGAACAATTAAATTGCTCTATCTAACAAAATAGCCAGTACGTGCCAGTACGTTAACTTTGGTGTTTCTTGCTGAATTTTGCTTATTTAGGTGGAGTTTGGAGAGGTATTTGCTAAGTTAAAATATAATTTATTGTGTGGGTAAGGATGCTTTGTTGATGGATGACCAATCATCCAGTTAAGGAAATCCCAGAGTGTAGAGTTTTCAGTGGGAAAAACAGGAGAAATTCAGTGGACAACCTCCTGTTTCTATGGGATTAACCCACATGATAAACTGCAGTAGCACTAAAGCTTTATCTCTGTTTTGCTGCAAGACACAAATCTGAATTACAGAATGATAAATGGCTGTTAATCTGATATCTGATGTGATATTTTTGAGTATTGTAATTTAATTCGGCTTAAGGAATGATAATCAGTCACCCTGTCATGAATGCTCGGCTGGAGGTTTGGATGACTTTTAGAGAATGACGATACACCTCCAAGTAATCAAGTGATGCAACATTTAATTACTGTTTAGTTAACTCAGGATAGTTCAAGGCAGCTTCAAAGGAGTATGTGATTTTGAAAAAGTGTTTTCCACTTTTTCATTCCTGTTAATTTTGAACATGACCAGAAGGTTTTGGCAAGATGAGCCAAGACAGAGGTCCATTAGTGCCAGAAAATAGGAATAATTAACTTTTCATTTGGATTTGTCAGATTAAAGAATGTAGGTGCAAAGCTCAGATGTCACCCTTATTGGGTTTTTCAGTTTTTTCTGGAACACTACAGTGATATGATGCCATATCTGTCCACACTGAAAATATGGGCACATTTAACCAAACAGTCTTCCGTCCATTATGCAACAACCATAAATTTCTAACTTCCAAACTTAACTCTGGATTTACAAAGTCGAGAAAACCACTGGATGTGACGTGTAACTATTTGCTGAGATTGGTGAGGGGGGAATATGTCAAAATAATCAGTGAGCATGTGGGACAGCAGAGACACTCGATTTTACACCAAACTAACTCATCCTCACATTACCAGCTGAGCATTTCTTGTTACTGCCCAGTAGCAAAACATAAACTCAGACAGGCTTAGTCCAACCTCCTGTTTTGCTGCTTGCAAAGGCTTTTTTTTTTTTTAAGAAATACATTGCAAAAAAAGGCTTTTGTAACAAATATAATATCAATTAATCCTGTAACACCGAACCCATCAAAAAAATAGCCAGAAAATTCAGATTTTTCGGAATGGAGATGTTTATTAACGCTTATAACAAAATCCACAATTTTTGCTATATCATGTAGTGTATGATATATTTTTATTATATATTTATTATATGTTTTTCATATCAGATTTGATACATAGGGCATTTATGTTAACAACAATGTACATTTTAGACAAAAAAGAGTTTTGTCCATAAAATTTTGAAATTATGGCAAGTATTGATCATGGTGATGAGAGAGAGGTCTCAGAAACTCATGTATTGAATATGATAAATTATAGGGCATTATAGGCTTAAAACTGATATATGCAAACTAATCAATCATTTTTCTCAGAACTTAATTCTTTTAAAAAAATTTAATTTTCTGAAAATCATATCATGGTTTAAGTGCTGGAATCACTTCAAGATCAGTCCCTCGCAGGCACATGGGAAACATGCAAACTCAAAACAGGAAAGCTCCAGTTGGGATATGAACCAGGAACCTTTTGAGGTGAGGTGACAGTGCTACCCACTGCTGCACCATGCCATCCTGGAGGCAATAGTTTTTGTGCTCCAGTTTTTGTACTTTTGTGCCAGTATTTGTGGCTTGTGATTTCTCATTTTGGAGCCCCAAGTCCATAAACTGCTCTTGTGAAGCTAGACTGTAATCCTAGCTGGGTGTAAATACCCACAGCGGTACAAAAATGCTTGGAGGGGTGTAAAATGAGTTCTTCAGTTAGGAACCTTGTTGGTTTTGTTATTAGGAATTTGTCTATAAAAGAGAAAAAAATAGAAAATCCTTACAAACCTCTTATTATTTGTCAATCTTGTTTGTCTTTCCTTGAAACATATTCACTGCGTAGCTGAAGTAGTGATTGAACTAACGGAAAGCCATGGGTGAAAGCGATATAGCAAATAATAATATCCTGCCTGTGCATCAAAAGACACCGGTCAAGGTAGAAAAGGTTTCAAGAAGATAAACTGTTGAAAATATCTTAAATCAAAGTAGTATGGGCCTTGCTCCTCTATAGGTCCCTTAACATAACAACTCTGTCTTGGCATATTTCCTATATATAAGGCAAAGATTCAGCTCTATATTGCAGCTAACATTCCCCATCTGTCACAAAAAGAAAAGTAAAAGAGGGGTGGCAAATAAGCCAAACTCTTCACTCCTGACGCACACTCACACACAGGAAATTCATCTTCACCTCCCCCCCACCCCTCCCACTTTTTTCCTTGTTTGCCAGTGTTTCAATTTCACTGTACACCTCCTGCACCACTGAGCAGATAGAGAGCAAAAGAAAGGCCACAGAGGGAAGACAGAACAAAGGAAAGTGACACTGTCAGCCCAATTGAAACGCATCAGAATGAATCAAGTTCTTCTCGGCTTTCTTTCATCCGCGATCTTCTGGGAGAGCAGTCACTGAGATGACTTACTCTTACAGAGTGGTTTATTGCTTTCACATAAAGCATGTTTCCTTTCATAATTGGTCCATCGGAGCCCTATATGAGCAAATTACAGCATACCCTCACTGTTCCACTTCTTCTCGATGTGCACTCCTGCTCATCTTCAAGAAAATCCCTAAATTCTGTTGCAACTTTTGTTGCAAAATTCAATTTTCTTAAAAAACAACCAATGAGAACAAACTAATAGAGAAAGAAGTACTACGTAGTTTGTTACAGTTTAATTCAATTCAATTTTATTTATATTGCACCTAATCACAACAACAGTTGCCTCAAGGCACTTTATATTGTAAGGTAGACCCTACAATAATATACTCCTGAGTCTACCAGAGCCTGCACTGGCAGTATAAAGTATTGATATTAAATCAATACTTAATATTGTGTCACTATCTGCTTATATCTTCTTTAATTCAGTCAGAGGTGTGAATAAAGGAATAGTAGCACAGGTCAGCTGGTGGTTGCTTCACACAACAAATTATAAGACTTTCAAAGTTTCGTTATTTCAGTGCTGCACCACTACACCTGATCTCATGATTTTCCTACTTGCCAAACGTCACTTATCCAGCTAAGCATATATTTCGATTTTTTGGACGGTGAGATGAGTCAGATTGTTTGACAAGGTTAGAAGCACTTTAGCTCTCCGTCGTCTTTGTGTACTTTTCCATTCTGCAACACGTTTAATACGTTTTTTTCCTTTTTGATATTGATAATGATGCAGTTAGTTAGAAATAGTCTGTGATTTTTTTTGAAAAAACACAGACACTCCACTCCTACACTTCTAAAGAGCTTTAGAGGTTTGCAGAAGTGTTCATATTACATGAGATACAAGACTTTAGTTAGGGTTTGGTGAGCTGACTCCCCTCCCTTCCTTACACGTTTGGTCCATTTATTTTCATTTGTATTTTACCTCAGTTCAATTTTTCATCTGTGGTCCCTGGACATCTGAATAGGAAACAAATCTCAGATTTTCAGCACGATAGTGTGCAGGCAATTACTCCCGTTGCTTTTTACACATTCATACTTACTTCTGGTAGATGTGAAATTCTTTTACTTTCTGATATGGTCAATTGAAGCTACAAATAATGTTCATTAACATCAGGCAAGCAGCATTAAGCTGGTAATGATTGTGAAGGCAATATTCAGTCTTGCTTACAATAACAGCTACATGGATAATCTGATGAAATATTGGTATTCAGAACAAAGCAGCAGCAACTTTTATTTTTGATTGAAGGTATGGTAATTCAATATTCAATTTTGTGCTATGAGTGCTCGTGTGCACACACACGCACACAAACACACACACACACACACACAGATGACACATGGTAGAATTTCCTCAATATTTACTTCGAAAAAAATGTGACTGTCATCACAGAATAATTTGGACTGTAAACTGTGTGTGTGTGTGTGTGTGTGAGTGTGTCAAACTGATGAGACAGGCTACTCTCTATTGTTGTCCCGCAGCTTTCAATTTGAGGGTCATTTGTTTGCATTATCCAGCTTATGACAGGCGAGGTGGGAGAATGCCATCGTTGTATCTAATTCTAATTATTTAGCAGCTGTAAAACACTTGTCGCTGCCTCTCCTGTTTGCCTCTACCTCATTTGTCTGCCATATTATTTTTTTCTCCTTGCCTGTTTCTAACACCTCATTTTTTACCTGCAGCTACACTAAAATTGCCTTCTAATAAAATTCTTGCAATTATTGGGTAAATTTGTCCTATCCTACCGTGAGGCAGATGGAAAAGGTAAATACCAATTTCACTTTTACTACTGTAGAGAAAATAATTTTCAAACTTTTTTGGTGATATCTCCTGTCAGAATCAGAAATGCTTCCAATACATCAAAGAATAAATTTTATCGATATGGGAGAAGCTAAAGTCTTGGGCCACCTGTCATTTCTTGATATTTTGTTTTCAAGGAGCTGGACTTTCTTGTACACTTTTAAAAAGTAATCTTGGGTAATAGTTTGTGAGGCTGGCTGAATGTCCTTTACAGTTTTTATTTGGACACTGGATGCTTTTTCTCTTAGTTTCAGTCCAGTCCTTGTACCCAATTATTTTAGAATAATTTTTTTCTGTATGTTTTTTTTTTTGTATTTTTGTTTTTGTGTTTTAAATCTATGCAAGCAATAGATTCATTTGACAAGCATAAAACAGCATTTTTGCACCTACAAGGTGATTCCCAAAGAGTTATCAGCTGAAAACTTAGCACATCTTGGCATGGTTTGCTGTGTGTCCTTTAAAACAATTGAGGAAGCAGCCTTCAGGAGAGCAGCTGATTTTGAAGTCCTCTATGCAATTCCAGTTCTTACTACTAGCATTGCATTTTGTGATTTTACCACAGACTTGGCAAAGATAAAGGAGAAACATCAACTTCTGTATGGAACTGACCCAAATTTGTTGAGAAGCTATTGCTGTGCTGCTGATGGGAGCTACAGGCAAGCACAGAAGAATCCACAGTTTCCAAGACAGCACCAAGAGGGAAACAAAACCTGGAGTGTGGTTAGGATTTCTTTTGACATTAGCATGCTTGAGGCTGCCAACAGAGAAAGAAACTAAATTGTAGTGTGGTATTCTGCCATACCACCATGTGCCTTTTTTTTTTTTAAACACCAATTCAGTCTTTGCTCGCCATGAGCCCATTCCTCAGATTTGCCTCCCCAAAACTTCCAGACAATCAAAATCTAGTTAAAGGATTATCATATCAACACACTTCAGGCGATCCAGCATTCAATATAGAGGCAAAAAGGTGTAAATCAACTTCAGCAGAGTGATCTGAAAGTAGCTGTCCAACAGAAAATGGTTTAGAGGTGCACCTCAAAATGATCTTTAATGTATGAGTGTCCAAATTTTTTAATTAGACTTGTTTCTTTTTCCTGCACACCTTTTATTTAGATCTTTTGTGAAAAAGAAAGCCACACATTAAAAAAGGCAGCCTCTTTTTATGTTTTCCAAGTAGATCCTACTGAGAGTTGGGACCATAGGCAGACTCAGAATATAATGGAGGGATTATAAAACTCATCTGGTGGAGGAAGACCTCGGGATTCCCCTGGGAGTTCTGGAGGATGACAGGATGGAAGGATGTCTGGCCTACCTTTGTTTTCCTCTTGTCAATTGTGGGGCTGAACTTCCACACCCTGGATACAGCCATCTTGTGAGAACCAAGGAAACACACGCACTCACATGCTCATCCACTTTATGCCACACAAGCATATATGCCCAAAGAAACACACTGGGCAGATGCCATGCCTCTCAATCTCACCATCTGTTTCTCTCTCTTTCCTCTTTTCAGAAATTAATCAGGCGACGTGTACTTGGGAAATGAGGTGACATTTTCCTGTAATGAGAGCGATGGGTGGAAGGGAAGGAATCACTGCATTTCCAGGGCCTGCCATCGACAGAGATTGACATTTTCCATTACGGAGTCAAAATGTACATGTGTAGCTCGATCTGAGCTGCTGTGTTTGTGTGTGTGTGGCAGCAGGCGACAGGGAGGTCATCCATCTTGTTACAGCCATATCCCAAAGTCTATGTGTGTGTACATTTGTGCCTGCATGCGCAGAGGTGTATGTGTGGTGCACCTGTGTGTGCATGTGTGTGGAGAGTGGTTGTAAGGTGAAAAAGCATGATTTATGGAAGGGAGTGGTGCTGGAAAGCGCAGGGTAAGGCGACGCCTGTAAATCCTGATAAAAAAAAAAAACCTGGATAGAAGCAATTTAATGCCATCAATCTTCCTACCTAGGGGCTGTGATATATTGGCAGGTAGAAAGGTGTGTGTGTGTGTGTGTGTGTGTGTGTGTGTGTGTGTGTGTGTGTGTGTGTGTGTGTGTGTGTGTGTGTGTGTGTAAGAGGAATTAAAGAAGTAAGCAAAGCTCATTCCTCAGACAGACAAACCTGGTTTTATCACTTAATATAGTAGCAGTACATATAATTGTGTGCACACACCTTACTTTACATTACAATGTTACTATATTGTTTTAAACACTGTCGGGAGATGGTTATTAAACACTTCCAACATGCCTCAGTCAATTCAACAGGTGATCACTAACGCATGCATGGAAGGGAGATCTGTGCGTGCAACAAAAACAGTAGAAGACATATCAAGCAGAAGCTTGATATAAGTCACGTCCTGATGGAAGTTTGTATTTTTATGAAGCTTTCATGTAGTTTAACTATTTTTTTTAAAGCTACAGCAATTAACAATCCATCCGTCTATCTTCGACATTTATCCGGTTTTTAGGGTCATGAGAGCAGCCACCTCTTCCAGCTCATCCAAGTGGGCATCACGACATTCTTAAGACAGTTTAACTGGTTCCTTTTGATGGGGAGGAGCAGCGTCTCTGCTACGAGTCCATTTCGAATAACTGAGCTTGTCACCCTATAGTTAAGGGAGGGTCCAACCACTTTTCAAAGGAAACTGGTTTCTGCCTCTTTTATTCGTGACCTCATCTTTCTGGTCACTACCCAGAGCTTGTGACCATACAGCATCCACATCACTATGGACACTGCCCCAATCCAACTGTCGGTCTTGTGTTCCACTCTCTCTCTCCTCATTCATGAACAAGATCGTGAGATACTTGAACTGCTCCCCTTGGGACGGCATCTCATCCCTACACTAATTCATATACTTATAAGAAACTCAAAGAAGTCCAGTTGCTTTTCTTTCCAAGCTCTTCAAACTACATGTAATCTGTAACATCTGCCTCTGATTCAGTGGCACTTTGAAGTTAGTGTTTAAAACCTCCACAGATGCCAGTAGTGTTTTAGAGATCTAAACAACACAGCATATAATAAAACAACTAATGGACTAACAAACTAAAAATCACCATAAAGAAAAAGACAAAAACTTGCATGAAATTTGATGGGTGTGTCTTTTAAAGAAACTGATCACATTTTTGTCAGAAATAGTCTGCACCCATTCAAATATACAAATGAAACTTTTTTAAAGGACTCATTCGTGTGAAAAACTAAGTGCACCTTTATTGCTTTTACTGAGATTAAAAGGGTATGTACCCAGCAGGCCCTACTGATCAAATGCACTTCATTAACTTATTACCAGCAAGTGTGAGCATCGCTATAAAATGTGTGTGTTAATACAATGGCACGGAGGAAAGAAACCAGCAATGATCACATAGGAGCAATTGATCCTGCTCATTAATCTGGGAAAGCTTATACAACCTTTAAGTGCATCAGTCTACAGTTCACCTGAGGAAAAGACAGTTGCCAGTCTTTCCAAGAGTGGACATCCAAGGAAGTTCACCTCATAGTCTGTCTGACAATGATCAGTGAAAGTGTAAAACCCAAGTGATACATTTCAGACTCCACAGGCTTCAGTTAGCATGTTTAATATTAAAGTTTGTCACAGCACAATTTTAAAAAATGTTTCCAGGAAAAAGTCTCTTCTCTCTGAAAAAAAAAACATGGCAGCACAGTGTAGGTTTCCCTCTGAACAAACCACAAGGCTCCTGGAACAGTCTCCTATTAATGCACAGCACCACTTTTGATGGAAAACATATCAACACAAACACGTCATACTGACTGTCAAACGCGATGATGTAATGGTGATGATTTGAGCTTGTTTTGCAGGCACATAACCTGGGCACCTTGCAGTCATTGGGTCAACCATGAACTTCTTTGTATAATAAAGTATTCTAGAGTAAATTATGAGGGCATCTGTCACACAGCTAAAGCTTGGCCCAATTAGTCCACGCAGGACAATGATCACAAGTACAGCATCAAGTCTACAACAGAATAGCTTGGCTGTTGCAATGGCCCAGTCAAAGTCCTGAACTTAACCGGATTGAAATTTTGTAGCGAGACCTCACGAGAGCTGTACATAAACAAATTCTCACAAACATCAAAGAACTTTGTGGAAGAAGAATTGATCCACAAGGAGATGAGAAAGTGATCAAATTCATACAGAAAATGATTACATCAAGTTACTGACGCTAAAGTAGGTTCTTCAAGCTACTGAGTTATAGAGTTACATGGTTTTTACGGGTCTGCAAACATGCACAAAAATATGCTCTAATGTCTTCCATAACTTGACTTTGAATCCAGAGCATTGCCTGTGTATGTGCAAAGACTGAAGGCAGAGTATAAACAGCCTTGTGTTCTCAGCTCCCCTGAGGCTGACAGGATTTTTACATTCACTTGCCCATGGGTTAATAGGAGTATGATTTATAGCATGGCAGGGCTCCATCTATCTAACCCCAGCCAGTGTCAGTACACCGCCTTGCTTTCCTCCACTTAATGGTACTAAACAGGAATACAGCACTGCAAATAAAAAGGCTTTTGTAGTGTTAATTTAGTGCTGTTTCAGAATAGAGCTATTATGTAATGAACCTTAAGACAAATTATTTACTCATCATGACGTCAGACAAAATGTCAGTCTTAATTTCAGGTAAAACACTCCCAATAAAAGAGTTTGAAAGTAAAATTGGGAGTTCTTGTGCTGCCTTTGAAGACCTTTGATGGCTGTACAAAATGGGGAAATGGGCTCAGATTGTTGTGAGCAACAACACAGCAGAAAATACATTTAAATGGAGGAAGATCGAAAAAATATGCAATACTGCCCTATCCTGAATCATTTACTGGTTCAGTTTAATCCCAGACCAGTCACTTCCTCACTGATCTGCTCCAGCTGTGTGAAGATGAGGTTGCAATGATAGTGTTATGTTTCTGTGTGACAAACTTGACTGGAGAGGCCTTGAGAAATGATTTAATTTCCCCCTGCAGCTACTAAATCACCCCAGTGTGAACATTTACCACAGCCACGCATGTACGCGTGCACACACACAGACACACACACAGAATCTAAACTGCATTTGCAGGCATATGCATGAACACTAAAACATGCACAGAAACTTAAGCATAGCCACAGGCTAACATCCCACGTACACACAAACACACACATGCACACAAATACACAGGACAGTGCATCGCATAGCAGTATTTTTGATTTGGAAAATTCATTTCTCTTCTTCTTTACGTCATCTGTTCTCTCTCTTTCACAGACAGCTTCCAGTGAATTTAGACACAGCGCACTTCTTAATTTAGTTATAGCATCTATGTGATTTGTGACAGAAGAAGAGCAAAAAGAGTGGGAGGGAAGTCTTATAAGACGATAGTGAGACCTACTATGATGTACAGTTTAAAGATGGTGGCACTAACAAAAAGACAGGTCGCAAAGTGACAGCACTGAAGGTGGTGGGAGTGACCAGAATGAACAAGATTATTAATAAATACATCAGAGGGACAGCTTTTGTGAAGCAGTTTGGAGGCAAAAGTCTGAAAGGAAAGACCGAGATGATTTTGACATGTGCAATAAAGAGATGTTGGAGCTGCCAGGCAGAAGGAAAACAGGAAGATCACAGTAGAGGTTCCTGTAGTGAAGGAGGACATGCAGAGGGTTGGTGTGACAGAGGAGGATGCCAGGAATAGGTAGGATGGTGGCAGATGATCCGCTGTGGGGACCCCTGAAAAGGAGCAGCAGAAAGAAAAAGTTTTCCCATATTCAGAAGTTTTTTCCACATTTACAGGCACTTCTATGAGTTTGCTTTCAAATAATCAGGATGTTTTTAGTGCATCCAGCCTGCACAATGCCAAGTAGTTGTGTGTGATACTGCAAACTTTGGTATCGATCCGATACCAAATAGATACAGGGCCAGTATTGCCGATACCAATACTGATACTTTTTACTTATAAAGGCAGCTTATGTATCGAAGAGCGGTGTGTAAGGATTCATGAAATGAATCATCATGAATCTGCCATTCTGATTTTAATGACCACTGTGATTTGTAATTTCCACAATAACTAGTTAACACAGCAAAACGCAGCTTTCAGCTTTAATGTATTTTGAAACTGGGATTTTTTTGAGACCTGGAATGTAAATGTGCCTGTTTCTAAATCTGCTATAGGATATAAATAAAATAGACCTGACAGTCAACACAAAAAGGTTCAGATATTTTTCATAGTGTGTGTTGGAGGTATATTTTTTCATTTCCTAAAAAATAATTTATTTAACACAATTCAGTAGGCTACGTGCTGAACTTAGAGAATAGAAACAAAGTATCAATCCTACCATGATGGTATCGATCCCATACCAATACCAGCGTTGGTATCGATACTAACGATATCTGGATCAATCCGCCCACCTCTAATGCCAAGTAAACTTCGAAAGATGCTACTTTCTGGAGGCCAAGAAAAGTTTTACTTAATCCATTTGTGTGGGCTAAATATACAGTAGATATACTGCATCTAAAATCACTGGCAGCCAAAGGTTCCTTAGCAGTGATTATGAGGGAATTTTATTGGCATCTTGACATTTAATTTTTTGTTTTACAATAACAATTTTACAAGGACATATTTTTGAAATGACTATGTAACAAATCCAATCAAGACTATGTTAACTAGTAACTCCTTACCAAATATACAACCACATGTAAACATGTAAACAGTACAGTGGGACAGCACACAGATATTTCAGCAAAGCCACAACCTCAAGCCAAGTCAAAATCAGTTCTGGGCCAAGATATCTGCTGATATCCCTACATGCACCCAGTTAGCAAATCGCATATAGGGCAAGCTGCTTTAGCAACCCTGGGATCAAAATTAGTACTTCCAAGATTCTAATTAAAAAAGGGCGGAGACCCCACTCCAGGTTGGGAATGAGTTGCTGCCCCAAGTAGATAAAATTCAAGAAGCACAAGTCTGACAGTCTGCCAGAGTGGCATGCTCGGTGTGTGACCAGTCTGCTGTGGTAAAGGGAGGGCTGAACATAAATGCAAAGTCCTAGACTACCCTATAGTCACACACTGTGAAATATTTTTGTGTAAAACTTATACTTACTGAACTATTCTCATGAATTAACATTTCACCATTGGCTAGGCCTTGCCAAGTTGAATGTGCAGACTTTACTGTCTGGCATATGCCCTTCTTTGTAAACCTCCATTAATTCCATGCCGTAACTTCAGGTCATGTGCTCTTCGTGTCTCTACTTATTTAACAGTTAAATAGCCCAAAAGAGCACCTGAAGCCATGACTGCATAAAAGCAGCATTGTTGGCATAATAAATGGAAGTAGAGCACATATACAGTGCCATGCAACTCATATGGAAAGAATATTTTCTCATTCTTGCAGTACTGGTACTAATTAAAAGAGATATAGTAACATTTCAAACTGTTGTAACAGTAGCAATCACAGCTGAGATCATTTTCTGTTACGGTTATTGTTATTTTAGACAAATCCATTCCCACATAGAAACTTACATATTAAAATGGTTGTTTGAGAAAGCCGGGCACGCCAGGTTAGTTTGGTTATTTAAAAAAAAACTTGTCTGTCTGACAGCTGATTTGTTACCACGTGCTTGTCATAGTTTGTAAGAGAACAAACACTGTTTCAGGGAAAGGGACAGAGAAAGACAGAGCTGCAAAGTAAAGGTTTGGAGAAGAATGTCCTGAGCTGTAAGCTTAGATGGCTTAAAGCTGTCAAACTCTTAATCCATCTGTCATGAGGTGCATGGACTCTGAGCTTACAGTTGGAGGGATGGTGGACTGATGTCACTTGGAAAGTCAGTGCCCATCATAGGGTGTTTTCACATGACATGTCACAGAACCTTATCCTTGCATCCAAACACTCTGCCTGTGTCCATGTTGCAGGAGGGTTTCGATAAACCTGTGATGCAATTTAATGATTATTGGTATTAATACGGAAATTGGGCCATATAAATTCTATTACATAGACATGAATGAACAAGGGAAACTGTGTAATTGCATAAAGAAATGAGAATACTGTAGATTCAGCACGCTGCTGGAAACATTCCTCAGCATCACAAAATTGGCATAGATTTGTTGAGTGCACATCCATGATGTGAATCTCCCATAATCAAGTAGGATTTGATGTTTTCAGTTTGTTTTTACCAAATTCTGACCACTCCATCTAAATGTGGCCGTAGAGATCAAGACTCATCAGACCAATTAGTGTTTTTCCAGGTTTCTATTGACCAGTTTTTTTAAGCCACATGAACTTTGGACTCAGTTCCATGTTTTTGACTGAAAAGATAAGACAAACCTTTATTAGTGTTGACAAGGTATTTGAGATAACAAAGAGTTGAATAGTTATACCTAATGAAGTAGCCAATAAGTAGTACCTGAAATATATGTCATAAAAATTAGGTTATAACTTGGTATATTATAAAGTGCAGTATATGCCTTGGTTTGGCCAGCCCACAGGGTAATATGACCCTTAACAAACCATATTTCACCCTTGAAATTTTAAATAAAATACAGTTCTGGACAAAATGTCTGTGAAGGTTCTCAGTCATCCAGGTCATCGTAGTCAAAGGAGCTTGCAAAGAAAAGCGTCTGGACTTCTTTAAGTTACTTGAAGACGTTTCTCATCCGAGAAGCTTCTTCAGTTCTAAGGTCAAATGGTGGAGAGTCCCAGATATAGTTCTGGACAAACACACATGCCTTAATAGATGATGGTAAGGCTCCCTAAAGTAATGTGATATTTTTCAGTAAACTACTTCAAAATATCATGACCTGTGAGGAGAACTCACTTTTAAAATGTTCCAAAACTCCACCGTTATTCCCTGACTGTGAAATAAAAAACTGAAACTGAGAAGATCATTAGTAAAATCTTCTGCCCTCACAGTTCTACTTACTATTCTTGTGAGTAATTGGACTTCAATTTTCCAACTTTACAGAACACACAGAAATACACTCGGCTCTTTCTGCTCTTCACTGCGGTGTTTTGAGAGCAGTTTTAACACCTATCTGGCTTCCCACATTTCTCTCTCATTCCCACGTCCCCACCTTCTCCAGCGCTCTGTCACCTTTGCCTATTATCAGCTTGCCTTGACTTCAGATGCAGTCACTCTGCAATGATACAATAAAAACTTCCAGCAGGAAGAAGTCTCTACATTTACTGACCCGAACACAATTTGGTCATACGCTGTCCTGTTTGCTTTAGTCCCTGTCACTCTAGCTTGTTCTAAGCAGCGAACCATTTTGGATTTTCATTAGATTTAAGTACCAGTAAGTGGTAAATAACATAGTGTGGAAAAGGTTAGCTAGCTGTTGTGGTACATCCACAGCTTTGATCCATATTCTGTTAGAAGTCGTACAACCAAAAGTTCAAACCTGTCCAAAGAAAATTATGCTTTGATATGATATAAAACTGTTAGATTCCTGGCCAGTGAGATACTGAGAGGCTACTGTGATGTTCCTAATTGAGCTGGCCTAACTGCTGTACAGCTCTGATTCACACTTCTGGGTGGTTTGTCGACCATATGATGGCCACAGCTGCAGCATAATTAAAAGGGAAAAAAAACCTAATTTACAGTGTGAACAAGATACTTCTGCAACCACTGGTTCCTAGTTTGCAACTCTGTTGGACATCTTACTGTTCTGAGAGAGGATACTAGACAAGCATCAGCTTGTTTCCACCCTAATTTGTGAGCTTTTCTCCTCTCTTCTAAGGATTTCTTGAGTGTTATGAAGCCTCTCCTCTCCTCTCCAGTAGGGAGGGCAGGGAGCTTTGTGATAACCTTGCCCTGTCATTGCGTTCTTAGAACAAATCTGCTCTTATCAGGATCTTGTAGCAGGCAGCAAATGCAATTTCGCAGCTCCCCCGGTGGGTCCCTGCCTCAAATCCTCCACGGGCAATCTGCCTGTGTGATCTGACGTCTTTAAGAGGGACTTGAACCGAGGCAGCATTAGCCCATCTGACAACTAGCTCTACCTCTGACAAAGCGTCACCCTTGCCTAGTGCTCTCTCTTTTTCTTTTTTGTTTTTACACTGATTGCTTTCCATCTCTTTAATCCTTTCTGTATATTAGGAGCTCTACTTTCCTGCCTGACTGTCCTTCTTTCTGTGTCATGCCACTTGTCTGTTTTCAGGCCACAGATCACAGGAATGCATTAGCAGCACCTCCCGTCTATCATGTCTCCTTGCCTCCTCTCTCCGCATCACGTTGCAAGTCCCATTCTTCCACATCACAGTGTGATCCTGCTGCTGCGGACCTGAGAGGGTGTGTGTAGGAAGGCCTGTGTCGAAAATGTACTTTTCATGTGTGTTTAGATTTAAACTGGTGCAACAGTGTGCAAAAACATTTTTCTGACTGTTCATTCAAATGCTAGTCGAAGGCAATGGTCACAAAATGTAAACGTTAATCAGTTTTGAAAAATATCACTCGTTGCAGCCTTGTCTATGTATCTATGAAGCACCTTGAGGCGACTTTTTTTGTGATTTGGCGCTATATAAATAAAATTGAATTGAATTGAATTGTCTACTTGTAGATTACCCTCACCTAATTGATCTCAAAGAACACAACAGTGTCTGCACCTCTGTTTCAACTTTATTAGTTAGTTCAGTTGTTAGCTGGTTATTTCACACAGAAATTCTACTATTTCTAAATTGGAGATATCTGAAAAACATAGTTTAGAACTTAAACATTTGAATTTTCTGTCAAATATCAGCTGACCAGAACAAAACAAGACTCGCCATCTATTGCCTCGCTTCTCCTGGCAATAGCCTCACAAGCCAGATGAAAGCTGGTGTGCGTAAGAGTCATGAACCCCTCAGAGAGGGATTATATGGTGCTACAAGACATTTGTACTATTATGCAGAAGTGGATCAGAAAGCTGAAAAATAAAATGTTTTAGCATTAGTCTTTTATTCATTTGATATTTGCTTTTGGAGCAAAGAAATAAGGTAGAATAAATGTTCAAGTTCATCTAAATATAAAGGGAGAGGGAAGTCATGTTTGATTAACTGCAGGGTAAGATAAGTTCTGCTAGCAATACCTTTAAAGTTTAGCCAGAATCACAAATTGCCATGTTTACATTTGTATTTTACAAGCAATGTGCAAACTCTTAATTTGTGCGCTTCAGGCAAATATTTAAAAATCTTGACAGAGCTGTTTATTTTTTCGAATGCTTAGTCATACAAATCATCCATATTTAAAATATTCTAGGTTCAATCAGAAAGTTCTGCAAATACACCAAAAAAAAAAAAAATACAAACTTTACCTCATATTCAACTTTGGATACTATTCCATGCAAGGTTGTTTTCTTGGAAGCACTGCGCTCCTGCTTCTTTGAATTATTCCCTGGAATTGCCCATGGCATTTGTACTGTATTGCTTCACTGTCAAACTAAGGGCGCTTCGCCTTGGATTTTATTCTGGTGTTATGAATAGCAACAATTGTGTTGGTGTTTCCAGGAAATCTGTATTTTTTATTTATTGTGAGCAGGCACACAATGGCACATTGTTTGCCCCAAATTAGAGTATGATGGATATACAGTAAGGTATTTGCCTGTTTATTAGCATTTCTAACGACTAACAAGATTAACAAAGAAGTAAAGAAGATATAGGAGAAACACTCTGCAGCTGTTCAAGTGTTCATGTTGCATACTTTATTCAGCCGAAGACAGTTTGCAACTTCCCTGCTGGCAGTGTATTTGGAATACAGCAACCGGCCGATGTCAGGTCAGTTGTGCAGAATGAAAATGAGTACTCCATGACTGCTTAGCCATAAAAGAAGATTATTTTTAAACGGTATTATCATATTATCTTAGTAAGAACTTAGAAATGACTACACATAGCAAGTATTTCAAAGATCTGTTTGTTTCATGTGCCTGAAAGAAACAAATCTTGGCCAAAATATCTGAATTTTAAATCATTAAATATCAGTATTGGCCTTAAAATATTATATCGGCTAGCCTCTGCCCCAAATGTTCTTCATTAAATGCATCAGGACATTGTGCTTAGATAGTCTGAGTGTTGAAAGGAAGACAACATGAATGCTACTGGCATGTGTCTGAACTTCAGGCTCAGACACAGCTGAAATCTGCTGTTTGGTCACTGGGTCACAGACTGATACCTGCCCTTTGTCATCAGTGATGATCTATTAGCCAGCTAGCTGGCTCTATTTCAGTTTGAGGCGAAGAAATCGCATGTTCAAGTGGTCAGAGATCATCCAGACAGCTCTAACACTGTCCAATGAGACTATCTTGATTGCCTTTTGCTTGCAGTAGACAGAACTGTGGAAGTTTATGATTTCACCTCATAGCTGAACTTTAAAGGGGCTGTTGACCAAAATATTAACTATTACTTTATATACACCCAGGAAAGTAGGCCTACTATCCAGTTTCATTCTGCCAAATCGAGATATCAAATATTGTCTTCACAAAACTATATGAGACATGTTTATCAGGCATTGTGCATAAACCACAGACCTCTGCTGACAACACAGAATGATCATGTACATTAATTATTTAAATTAAAATGTTTTTCTTCCAGAACTTGGTGTAGTTTTACAAAGGATTGTTCTTGCACGTACTTTAGCTGACTGAAAAAAGAAAGTAGAACTAATTGGTACGGATATGTGCTGTTTGGCTGATGATTAAAAGTGTCTGATCTCACATTCCATTTAAGCTGCAGTGATGACAGAATGTGAACCTTCTGTTGTGAAACAAGCTGGTGATAGTGACTGGAAGAACTGATATTTACATTTGCTGAAAAGCCATCCCGCAGTTCTGGCAGACGCTGACAGCTTATGTTGACGGCTGCACAGCCATGGCGGAGGTGTGAGCTCTGCTAAGTGCTGCTTTGTTTCCTGTATTTGTAACATGTTCAGGTAAAAAATAAAAAAAAACATTGAGAAATGCAAATACAAATTATGGAACCTTTCTGGTCGCATCTTCTGAAAATGTAATAACAAAATCACTCTTGAAGCTATTTGGTGTTTTCTTTTGTTATTTCTTTTTTTTAACTGTTGATTGTGGTGGAAATGCTCAGCTAGTTCAGGTAAATGAAAACCATGAATGATGTTATTAAATGCAGCCTTTATTCTGAATCTTATCAACCACTCAAATAGTCCGAAAACCTTAAATCACAGCTTGACTTTTTATGCAGTATATATTTTCCTTGTGAAATATATTTTAGCAAATGCAAATATTGACTCAGTAATTTTATTTTTCGCTACAAAAATAGGTTCCAATTTTAAAACCTTTTGATGGAGAAAGGCATGCTGGTAAATATATTACTTACTCCCTTTGTTTGTTTGGGTTTTTTTGCAAGTTTCTTATAGCAGTTGTTAGTCAGGCAACAGCAAAAAAAGCAAAACTCAAAGTGGTACTCAGAAGAGGAGAGTCATGGCTACTGAACGGTCTCACGCGCAGACAGTTCTTTCGCAGAGAACAAAAGGAGATTTATTCACCATATATATATATATATATATATATATATATATATATAGTGAGTTGGGAGGGGGGTCCAGGGCTCCAGGGAGAGAAGGGGAGGAATCCACACACACACACGCTTCCTCTTCCACACAATCACCGCCACAGCTCCTCCGCACACACGCACTCCTCTTCAGCCGCACTCGCTCCAAAACTCCACACACGCTGCCACACTTGGGCAGGTCCCGTGATTTGGTCGAGAAGAGGGATATCTACACACAGAAGTTAAGGTTAGTTCCACAGAAAAACACATACAAGGGCTTCTTTTTGAAAATGCCGAGAGCATGAACTCAGGAGGTTCAACGTTCCAGCGGTGAGCTGCTCAGTGCCACTGCCTTAAATAGCAGCTGGGGAAATCAGCCAGATCAGCAGCAGGTGGACACAATCACACAGGTGCGTGGGCCAAGAGCGAGAGCCCGTAACGAGCTCCACCCAGGCAGAGAGGAGGAGGAGAGACAAAGAAAACAAAAACTAACAACAACAACAAAACCTGTAGCCAGCGTGGGCCAACCAGAGAGACACGGGGACCACGACAAGACAAAAGATAATGAGTATGCAGCCCTTTAAATACGATGAATAAATACCATACTTATAGGCTGGAAACATGCACTTATACAGTAATATATATGTGATATATCTGGAAGCTGGTCCACTGGAAGCTATTGTTGAATGAGGACTTCCATAGATGGGCTTGTCACCTGTCCAGTCAGTCTCTGAGGACCCAGGTTTCCGTTTCTTGCTCCTTGCTTACAGACATTAGAGTCGTCTTTATGTTACTTCAGCAAGGCTGGAAAAAGCTGGAATAATATTGCTGATACTGATATTACTGATTTTTTCTATATGCAATTAGTTTTGCACTTACAGTGTGTGTGTGTGGGTGTGTGTGTGTGTGTCTTTGTGTAAGACACAATGTGTGACGCTGGCGGTAAAGGACCAAACGAATATCTGCCTGGGGGCCTATCACAGAGTCGTTAAACCTCTGGGTCAGGCACTCATGCTTTATAGTACTTGGGTAAGTGCACACACAGAGAGACGTGCAATGACAAGTCAAAATTGTACCATTCTGTTTATGGTGAGGATTGCTGGGGTGCACCTGCCATGAGTAGATAGCACCCCCGGGCACTCCTCAGTGTAATCTGTCTCTCAATACATGGCCTCCACTTAGTTTTCCCACTTCTGTAGTTTATGTTGGACTGACAGCTTTAGATTTTAGTGTTTTCCTGTGGTTTTTGCATTAAGGCCTTTTCTCAGTAGCACATAGCAGGAGAAAGAATGTATTAGAGGCATTTTCAATATTGTAAATAACTGCATGGGCAGGAGTCACTACATATGACACGCATTTGCTCTGTGTGAAGTCGCCATACTGTCACCTGCACAACTCATAGATTGGCAGAACTGGACATCACACAGACTTTATGCTGAAGAGCCGGGACGTTAAAAACTATCTAATGGCCAATTCTAATCCATATCTATCCTAGCATGGACCTCAAAGGAGTAATGTCCAGAAAGGTTCAGGGCTGCAACGTGTGCGTGTGTAAATGGCTGCAAAGTGCTAATTGTACTTTCTGCGTTTTGAAGTCTGTTGGATCTGCTTCTGTTCCAGTGACATGAATCTTGACATCAGAGACAGAACAGGAAAGATTACTCAGCTGTGGTGTCTCCAGTTACCTGTCCCCCATATGAGGCCACAGTGGGCAGAGCCATATGGGGGACCCACAGTTCCTAAGTGACCATATTTCCTGGGTGTGTTTATATAACAGAATATAATCAAGAGCCTAAGAGTTCTAGACCAGTGTTTCTCAAGCTTTTGGAGCCACGGCACATATTTCACATCAGAAAAAGCACACAGCAAACCACCAAACAAAAATGTCACAAAAAGCATATTGATCATTTTCCCCCACACACCAGGTATAGCAGAATTGGCTAGGTTTGTCTCCAGTATACTTTTTTGCTTTCTTCTGACCACTACTCACGCTAGGGCCTTCATCTGGGTCGGAATTTGGACTGCTTTTTCTTTTCCAATATTTATCTATTGCTATTACGCGCTCATCTCACAGCATGACTATTATGTCATTTCTTCTTCATCTTCTTCTGTTTTACTGGCAGTTGGCAACATATTCTATTAGAGCAGGTAGTTGTACTGCCCTCTTGTGGAAGAGAATGTAATTGTTCTCCCCGTTACTCACGGTGATCCATTAGACTACTAATCAGGTGGAACCAGGTAATCTTCCACGGCACATTATTTGTTGGGAAACACTGTTCTAGACAGTCGGACTTCTCTTTCCAAAGGAGTCACTCCTTGGTGGCTATGAGAAGAAATGCAGGATTAAAGCACTACTGCACCTGCTTCACATTTCACATGTGGAAGCTACATCTATCTTTTCTATGTAGCTGATGGTCCGACCAAAACATCAACCTTAGAGTAACATTTGCAGGATTAAATTTTTATTTCTATACAGCTAGGCTGTGAGACCAAAAATATACACATAAAAAAAGAAAAACATCGCAGCTGTAAAACTCTAAAATCAGCTTTGGCTTCACTTTCCTGCACTGTGTGCATCATAAACCAACTGACATTACATTCACAAGCTGTTCTGCACTGCCCTCCTCACAGCCTCTGCTGATAGTGGCAAAGTCAATGATCACTTCACTCATAATTATGAAAGTTATTTTAGACCCAGAGAGCACTCGGAATTTGGGAAGAGAGGGAGGAAGTTTAAGCTTCTCTGTTTTGTGGATAGTGGATTTAATTACGATATCAGCTTTTCTATTCGTGATATTAAACTGCGCTAGGCATGGATTATTTTGTTTTATTTTGTCATGTATCATCGTTAATTTTGCATTCTCATTGTAAAAACGTTTTGAGCAGATAATTATTTATTAGTTATTATATTTTTAAAAAATAATAAGTTCTTAGGCTAGTCAGTTTAGAATATCATTTCTGTTTTTACTGTTCACCAGGTTAGACTACTGTGACTGTGAACAGAGAAGAACAATAAAATATAATTTTATTTAGAGAGATATATATGTATATACTCATCGGCCACCTGCTCAACTGCTCATTAACACAAATGGTCAAGATGACCTGTTGACGTGGAAACCAAGCATCAGATTTGGAAAGAAATGTGATTTAAGTGTCTTTGAACTTAGTGCTGACTTTGGTCTGAGTGTTTCAGGAAATGCCGATCTACTTGTCACAAGGAGTACACTGTACTCAAACGGCCTCCACCCACAATTCATTTCAAATTAAATCAATTTGTTTTCCTAAAAGTTTGTATATTATTGTGTACAGACACAAAATCCTACCTGACAATTGTTGCTGACCAACTCCTTCATGACAACAGAGTGCCCATCTTCTGATGGCTGCTTCAAGCAGGATGATGCACCATATCAAATCATTTTAAACTGGTTTCTTGAACATGACAATGAGTTCACTGCACTCGAATGGCTTCCACAGTCACCAGGTCACAATCCAATAGAATAGAATAGAACAGAACATTTGGGATGTGGTGGAATAAGAGATTCACGTCATGGATGTGCACCCAACAAAGCAGCACCAGCTGAGCACTTTGTTGAATCCATACCACAAGGGTCCAACCCAGCACTAGCAAGGTGTATCTGATGTCTGGTGTAAGTTTTAAAACAAGGCAGCTTATTGTAAATGTCAGTAGTGTTCAAAGGAGCTTGCAAAGAAAAGCGTCTGGACTTCTTTAAGTTGCTTGAAGACGTTTCACCTCTCATCCGAGAAGCTTCTTCAGTTCTAAGGTCAAATGGTGGAGAGTCCCAGATATAAACCTAGTGGGAGTATCCCCCCACAGAGGGACAAAAGGACCCCCTGATGATCCTCTAATCGCCTGAGCCAAGGTGTGAAACTGGGCGTGGGTCCCAATCAGCCAGAGTTTCGGGTGTGTTCATTGTGAAACCTGGCCCCACCTTATCATGCGAATTCCTGAGGTCAGATGGCCCAGGATGTGAGTGGGCGTTAAGGCGTCTGGGAAGGGATCTCAAAACTGGATTATAGATGGCAGAGAGTTGGTGTCGTAAACCACCGCCTCTGTTCAAAGATGGTCGCTCACAGTGGACATAGATGGCTTCTTTCACTCCTCTTTCAAACCATCTGTCCTCTCTGTCCAAAATGTGAACATTGGCATCCTCGAAAGAGTGACCTTTGTCCTTAAGATGCAGATGGACTGCTGAGTCTTGTCCTGTGGAGGTGGCTCTTCTGTGTTGTGCCATGCGCTTGTGAAGTGGCTGTTTGGTCTCTCCAATGATATTCCAAGAAGCTTCTCGGATGAGAGGTGAAACGTCTTCAAGCAACTTAAAGAAGTCCAGACGCTTTTCTTTGCAAGCTCCTTTGACTACGATGACCTGGATGACTGAGAACCTTCACAGACGTCAGTAGTGTTCTTTACTTTTTTAGATCAACACAGGAGATTTCCCTTACATGACTCCCAACTGTCAAATAATATGAAGTTAATAATCTACATTGAAATACCCCACTTTACATTTTTCCTCAATACCTTGAATTTACACTTTGTATCATGTGAAACTTTTTTTTAAATGACCAAAGACGGAGTAGCAGAGAGGGATCATTCAGCCTACTTTTTAAACTTTAATATATTGAAATATGTACGGAATAATTCAATATTTTAATGCCAGTACTCACTTAGCCATTCAAGTTAGTTAAGAATATTTATACTTCTGTGGAGTAAAAACTAAAGCAGGACATGGTTAGTTTTTCATAACATGAAGACTGAAATTGCACAAACAACACAAATGTTTTTTTCATTTCACACTAAACTTTTATTGGGGATTTTCTTTGACTATGCTCCCTGGTTTGACCAAGGTTAATGAAATATTTGGCCATTTTTTGTGTGGTTTTGCTGATGCACACATATTCTGAGAAAATGACTTGTTAACTTCTTCCTGTGAGTTTGCATGTTTTAGTTTTACAGAAATGTGCAAAGTTTTCAACATAAGAGAGAAATTTCTATATTTTAAAGTTGCTCTTTACTTCAAAATGCAGTGAGGTAGGAAGAGGGATATTGGGACAAGGTTTAAATGCATAAGGATACTTGAAATATTGATTTCTTGATTCAGAATATCAGAGACTTTTATTTGAAACCAATAAAAATCTTTCTCTTAACACTTTCTCCACATGTGTCATCTAAAATTCTAAATTCAATTCAATCCAGTATAGAATCAAAGCACAACAACAGAGAAGCATGAACAGAAGATAGCATCAGTTTGTCCCATGGACATAAGTCATTATTATGGAGATTATTACAAACATGGAGAGAAAGCTATAACGAATACCTGACGATGACAACCTGTCAGGTAATGTGCTCGTTGAATCAATTTGTATAATCTCAAGTTTGAAAATCTGGATTCAAATTACAAACCTTGATCTACAAAGGAAGTCCCACTACAAACACATGCAGAGACATGCATTTTTGCTGACATACTTGCACACATGCACACACACACTCACACTCTCATGCCACTTCAATTAGATTCTATTGGATTTTATTAAATCTTCCTTGAGCTTTCACTTCACAGCAGCATCCATCAGAGGATTATTATTTATCTTGCTGTCAAGAACTGGCAGCTTGTGGAATCCCACTGAGATGGAGAGGAATGGTTGTATGTGTGTGCGTTTGTACTCCTGTTCTCATATAAACACATGTTGTGTATGTGTGTTTGCATGTGTGAATTCTCTGGTGTGAAAGCAAATGCTTTGTTCAGAATATCAAGTCATATTACGAATCATTTCTGATATATAGCTACCCATTTTAGATCTAAGCATGTCTGCATTACGCAAATAGAGTTATAAATACAGCTGTTTTTATTTATCACTAATCACTGATTTCATAAAAGCTTATTTTTGATGCATTATTGAATAGAACAAGAGGAATACATTAGTCATCATAGACAAAATGCAATACTGCAGTTGTATCACTTTAAGTTGCCTAACTGTCTTGACACTGTCACCTCTCACATCAGTGTCAGATAAAATCTTGTGCTCATAGCACAGGACGGTAGAAAAAAGAATATCTACACCGTGGTGTCACCCACTGGTTGGAGAAGATGAAGCTTTGAAAAACCCTTTTTTTGTTGTATTACGATGCAGATATACTGTATAGGTGATTTAAAAAAAAACCCAGATTAATAGCCTGTGTGTCTCCCTTGTGGTTAGTGCTAAACATTGTACACAGAAAGTCAAATACTCAGTATATTAAATATCCAACTAACCACACAAGACCACAGATGTTGCTGTCGGATACATTTTAGTGCTGGTACTAATTTTTAATTTGTTCACATGAAGTATAAACTGTGAAAAGTTAATTTCTGTTGGCAGTGGCTTTTCTCTGGAATCACCAAACACCCTTCTGTTCCAAAGTAGGGAAAGTACCAGCAGTGAGTTTGAGCCTCAGTGAGTTTTGCAGCTAAAAAGCACAGCAGGGCATCCTGTTTCTGTGTGTTTAGGAAAAAATATACTTTTGCTTCCCATTTGAAGATTTACTTTAAAGTCAAAGAAACTGAAGTATTTATATCCTATCAATACCTAAGTGTGAAACTATGCATATAAAGGTAAAAGCAGAGCATCTAAGCAGAATTATAACATCATAGTTGCTCAGGGTAGATTTAACTACAATATGTACAATCAGGTGGTGGCCAGTTGTTGGGAGGAAAGCAGGCTCATCAACAAAAACCTTTTTTTTTTTAATTGTGCAACACGCTGCATAACGTCTTTTAAACGTCTGAGCACATTACCCCCATTTTAATTTCACTCCACTGGCTACCTGTACATTTTAGGATCATTTTTAAAGTCCTTTTATTTGTGTTTAAATCTCTTAATGGCCTGCCCCCCACCCCCCACTCATTTATTTGATTTGATTTGATTTGATCTTATTTTATTTTGCTTATGCTATTTGTATATGTACAGCACTTTGTGAACCCTGTTTTTATGTTAAAGTGCTTTATAAATAAAGCTGGTATGGTAAATATATGTCCATTTGTCCTCTTTCTATTATTCAGGTGAAACCATATGGAATTTCTCTTTCACGTGATTTCAAAGATTTCTTGAATTTGGAATTTTAAAGGAGTCCAAACTAAATTTCTGCCTTTTGTAAAGAGTTAAAAAAAAACTAACTCTTTATTTATACTGTTTTTTGTACTTCATATATCTTTCATATGAAAATGGTTGTCAAATAAAGGCTGTATAAAATAGTAAACATTTCTGCTATAGTAGATGTTTAAAGTAAAAAATAATCCAAAAAAGTATTGTCCTTATCAAATTGTACTTACTGTCATTTTGTACTTAGGTAGCTGTACTTTGTTTGATGGATGAAAAGTAACACACTCCTTACACTAAAAGGAGATCAATCTCCAGAACTCTTAAGGCCTTGCAAAAAAATATCTAATACATGAAATATTAGTGATTTTATGGAACAGTTTGATGCTACTCTGAGGCAGCAGATTGTCCCCATGGACCTACCATTTCTCAGCATTAAATAAGTGATTACACTGGGCATTGAAGCACTTAATGCGAGGCCTCCTGTGACTGGCACACCTGAGGAAAATAACGGAAAAACAGAAGCTCAGTGGTTTGAGTGACTTTTTCTTTAAAATGTGCACCTGCGGGACTTCCTAAAGCTCCAATAGGTGCAATTTCCCTCAAACTGCTGCAGCTCGCTGTAGAGTTTTTGTGACTTATGGATGCTATTTGATTCTAGTTCCTGAGGAATGAACAGTTTTCACCTGTAAGTGGCCTCTGAAAGCACTTTTTCTTGTCTTTGTGTCATTAAAAATGGGATTCGTGGTTTGAAGGGAAAATACTGAGAGCAGAAATGTTTTTCATGATGAGAATCCTGAAATAATGTACTTCAGCTTGCGGCATTTTTCTATATAGGGTGTGACTGGGGAAAACCTTTAAATGTGTACTAATTGCGATCTTCAGGACCCTCTTCTGGGATTTCTGGTAGTCCCCAGAATTGACATTGAGCGCTGGTCCCCCTTACTGCATGTAAATTTTCAAGCCTCCAGTGCAGGGCTGATGAAGAGGATCTGCTAGAAGAAATGAGCTGAATCCATCAGGCTACTATTACCTAAGGTTAACTGCTGAAACATTATACACCAGGGTACCTTTTTCTTTCAATCAATTCTGTACATATAGACCTCCACACACCCCTCTGGGCACAACGCCAGGCCCGTGTGCACTCAATCACCCCTGTACATGCACAGAGACACACAAAGAGAAGGTAAAGGAATAACAGGTCAGTTTTAGGGAAAATAAAAGTAATAAAAACATTGTACTTATGGTTATAAAACAGCAGAAACGTCCTTTTTTTACCCTCAGTAGCTGCCACAGATCAGAAAGCAGTTTATTTGGGTTCTGCCCTTCTGCATGTGTGTGTGTATGTGCCCCTTTTTCAATAACAGCTTGTCATAATATACCAGATAAAGTGCTGATATGGCTATGGCTGTCACTGTAATACACCACCACCAGGGAGACGGGAGGGAGAGAAAGAGAAAAAGAAAATAGGAGGAAGGAATGGCTGGGTGGGAGGATTGGAGGATGGATGGATGGACGGTTGCTTGAATGGATGGACTGGAGTTGTGTGTGTATAAGCAATTTGGTATGGCAACTTTAGATGAACCTATAATTTGTCAGAGACTGAGTATGAAAGAAAGAGCAATATGGATGGAAAGTGGTGGATTTGCTGGCAGCAGTCTCTTACTCAGCAGCAGAGCCACAAAACATGATGAAAAATGCTGCTGTGATAGTGTGTGCGCGCGATAGCGTGGTAGTGTCCATGCATCAACTAAGTGCCATGAAGTGAAGTCTCAGAGAGAGCCAAGCCTGACACCAAGAGGTAGATTTTATGAAGCAGCTCTTTCTGCTTCCACCTATTATACTCTGTTACGACTGGCTATCTAATGCAGTGTAATGTAATTGCTTCAGCACTGCCAGATCTCCTGGGGATTGCCAGAGAGGCTTACTGTTAGTCCTTGAAGTACAGATTAATTTTTTTTAAATGTAAAAAAAAATTATTTAATTTTCAAAAAAAAAAAAAAAATTCCCCACTCGCCCCTGTGGGCAGTCAATCCTTCAAGCTCGGGTCCTCTACCAGAGGCCCGGGAGCTTGAGGGTCTGCGCTGTTCTGGACAGAGATCTCCGCTGTTGTTCCCGGGATCTGCTGGAGCCACTCGCCTAGCTTGGGAGTCACCGCACCTAGTGCTCTGATTACCACTGGGACCACCGTCACCTTCACCCTCCACATCTTCTCGAGCTCTTCTCTGAGCCCTTGGTATTTCTCGAGCTTCTCGTGTATATATATCTCACGTGTATATGTGTGTGAAACAAAATATAACATGGCTTTTCTAACTTTCTTGTTCTTGGACACGAAACCACACAAAATATATACACTGCTCGTAAAAATTAAGAGAACGCCTGATCGTCACAGCGTAACAATAAGTCAGTTAAGCTTTAGGGATGTCGGTCTGTTCAGTTAGGAAGCACAAATTATTGCGCTTATGCTCTCCAGGTTTACTAATGAGGCAAGAACAAGATAACCACTGTTGCTCTCTACTTATCTTAACTGATTTTTCTCTATTTAGCTTCACTACTAGCATGAAATGGTATCTGCAGCCCATTTAGGTTACACAGGTAGTTCAGCTCTTACAGGATGGCACATCTTTTCAGTCAAGGTTTGCTTTCTCACGAGTGTGGAGGAGATACCAGAAGATGAATCAGTTCACAAGGAGAGCTGGACAGGGCCGTAGAAAGGCATTGACCCGGCAGCAGGGTTGATATCTGCTCCTTTGTGTGATGAGGAACAGGAGAAGCACTGCCAGAGTGCCACAAAATGCCCTCCAGCCAGCTATTCATGTGTTTCTGACCAAACTGTCAGCAACAGACTCTGTGAGGTCCTGCTGTCTTTTAGTGGGATCTGTGCTGAGGACTGCGACATGGAGAAGCTGGACTACGTGTGCATCCTGAATCATTTGCACCAAAGCATAGGGTTCCTAACTGGACAAATTTATGTCCCTGATGTTTAACTGTGTTTGTGTTATACTGTGATAATCAAGTGTTCCCTTAATCGTTTTAACAGTGTACCTTCACTTCTTCTGCTAAAGACCTTAGAAATCCCTTCAAATTAAAAGCTTTTGATTCAAAAGTCATGGCACTACTGATATAGGCAACCCCAGGGCACCATCTTTATTGCTCTGTACCCAGTCACCATGTTATTGATCAACTGGACATTTTAGTTCAATTAATCTGATTGATCCCTGTGGTAGACTTTAGTCCTGTGATAGATTCAGGGTTTACCCTGCCTCTCACACTGTGACAGCTGGAGTAAGCTTCAGTCTAAGTGTAACCCTGAATTGGAATAGCATAAGAAAATGGATACAAGGATGGATGATTCTATAGCTGCTCTAAACAACCATCATGTTAGCAAAGGATGAAGTGACTATGCACAGTTGCCTCTGTTAAGATTGCCATCTGACTGTGCAAGTCCCCTCAGCTTTATGGGGCTTTGTAGTGTCTGCCAGCTTATTGTTTTGGTTTCAGCGCCCACAGCTACATGGACTGATCTTATTTAAACTCACCACTATCATCAGCATCTCTTCCAGATGCAGCAGACAGTCGCTTTCTGATATTTAACACCTGCCCAGAGCAGACATGCAAAGTTATGCAACAAGCTGATAAATCAAAAGGACCGCTGCAACTGAATGCCAACATTGTTCTGTGTCTGCGGGATTTTGTAAAACATTTCAAACAAATGTAGTCAAGGTTTATTCTAGCTCTGAGATGTGATTGACAAATCTTAAAATCTGGTCAGACGTATGTGACCTTAAAATTCTCAAAAGTAATTTTTACCCTGCTGACTTTTGTTGTGGAGCAAGACAGATTTTTTTTAAAGAATACATATTTATTATGAGGTGCTCTGCTGTTTGAGTAAAATCAATGAATGTGAGCTGTGAGGTAACCTGTTAGCATGCAGCATACCATATTCCAATTCACAGTTACGGTTTGTGGTTCGTTCGATCGTGGCTCAAGAGTTGGCAGTTTGTCTTGTAATCTGAAGGTTGCCGGTTCGAGCCCCGTCTCGGTCATTGTGTCCTTGGGCAAGACACTTCACCCATTGCCTACTGGTGGCACCAGTGTCCGGCAGTCTCGCCTCTGTCAGTGCAATGTAGCTACAATGTAGCTTGCCACCACCAGTGTGTGAATGTGTGTGTGAATGGATGCATGACTGAATGTAGTGTAAAGCGCTTTGGAGTCCTTAGGGACCAAGTAAAGCGCTATACAAATACATTTACCATATATATGCAATAGTGATCTCAGCAAAACACAAAAAAACCCAACAATTACAAGAACTTCAGTGACGTGAACAAAAGACAGTTTGCTCTAAAGAGCAGAAGGCAGGACTTTAGGGAGTGGGCATAGTAACAGACACTGTCGAGTTAGTTTGATATTAGACTGACAGTAAACATGCATGCAGCTTCTGTTTGGTCTCAGAGGGTCGAGGTTATAACAATGGAAAGGTCAGCAGTTTGATCCCTGGCTGCTCCGGTCTACATGTCAAAGCATCCCTTGACAAAAGTACTGAAGCCCAAATTGTCCAAATGTATCCATTGGAGTGGTTATGTGATAGGAAGAAACTGTTCAGAGGTCTAAAATACGTGTGCAAATGTAGCTTAAAACTGAATATTGGTAAATTTTGATTTTAAAAGTCAACAACCAATGAGAGCGATGTGAACTGGTAGCCAAAGTCATGCATCCTGAGATTTGCACAGGGATAGTTGTAGACCGAAAGAAAGAAGCCGAACATTTTGAGATTAAAGTTTATGGAAGTACATCAGCAATGATAACATATGCTCACTTGATCTTTTAATCAGGTATGATCAAAGAGTTTCTCTCAATATCTGAGCCACAAGAGAACCGACTATCACACCAAACGCTGGATGTTGGAGGATGATGATGGAGTGAATGTTAATCAATTGGATCATCTTCATCCCGCAACCCAGTTTATCGACAGAAGAGACAATTTCAGAGACGAGAACTGTATTTCAAAAGGTTTTATTAACATACTTTTTCCATTTAACCAGCCTATACATTTAGTACTAAAAGGCCCTTGTACACTGACCTACCATATTATTAGGTACAGTCTAATGGAATCCAATACTGTTTAAGTGAAATGCTGTGGTCTAAATTTTAGGAATACTTAAAAGTAATGCAGCCCAGCAAACAACTATACAGCAAAAAAAAAAAAGTAACCATAAACCAGATTTAGCATTATGACAACATTAAGAAAAGCTTTTAAAAGACCAGCTGATAGATTCAAATGAATTGGATCTCATGAATGTATCTAATAATGTGGCTATAAAATGTAAATGCACAGGAAGAAATCTGATCTTTAGACATTATTTGACAGCTGTTATTGAGGTGAGAAAGTAAAACAATTCAAACGCAGAACACAAACTTGAACTTTTGTCGGCGTAATGAAATGAAATGAAACTTTTCTTTAGGTTAAAGTTCACTTTAAGTTTTACAAGCTCAACATCTGACCAACGGATAAACAAATAAAGCTGAATAAACACTTTAGTGCAGAAAAGTTTGAAGATGTTGCGATTTCTCTTTTTTGCCAAACCACAGAAATCTGACAGACACTATATGGACAAAAGTATTGGGCCACACATCTTAATCTTTGAAGCAAGGCGTTTTGCTACAGGTATTTAAAATCAACCATCCAGTTATTCAGTCTGCCCATACAAACATTTGAAAAAGAATGAGAGTGGTACTTTAATGGGATGCCACAGATATAACAAGTCTGTTTGTGAAATTTCTTTCCTCCTACATATTCCACAATCAGCTGTAAGTGGTTTTATGTCAGACCACATACCCTAATACAGCAATGTGGGTTCTCCAAATGCTGAGGCACAGTAATAGTCACCATCACTCTGCTGACTGAGATCCAAACCTCCTCTGGCATTAACAGCAGCACAATCATGTGCACCAGGAGCTTTTTGGTATAGGTAGGTGTAATGTGTAAGTAACCCACTACTTCTGCTATTACAGTGCATTTTTGAGAGTCCTCATTTAAGTCTTCCTTTACGTACAACTTTTCTATGCATCATAGAAAGCTGTTTGCATATCAAGGTTTTGTTACTTTGGCTGTCAATGTTACACAACCCCCCCCCCCCCATTTACTTTTAGGCCCACAGTTATTCTACTACAGCACCAATCTATATTTTTTGACATTTGTCAAGTTCTTTACTGCCTTTTTTGCACATTACTTATACTCAAACCTAAATAGGGTACTACCTTTTGTTTCCCATTAAATTTTGCAGGAATCTTTGACATTAGGCACACAAACAAGATCACTGAAAGCTGTGCTTATTGTTTGTTAAGTTGCAGCTCAAATGTAACACAGATGGCAATTTCCATGAAATTTGGTTTGGCTTTGCTCATAGTTAAACCAATCTGTACCGTTTTTCTTTGCCTCCAAAGCATTTTCCAGCAAGAACTCAAATCTGCTGCTGTTGAATTGATGGGATTTCTAAGGTAACAGGAGTGCACAGATAGGAGTCGACAAAATAAATGATCTAGTTTTACCTCGAAAACTTGAACTACAAAAACTAAATAAAAAACACTCACTGAAAAATGTTACCATGCTAATCGTGTGTAATCCTGAGTCCTGAATAAGCCACTGAAAATATTCTGAAAATTCCTTCTATGAATTTTCTTACTTCCCTTGTAAGGAACAAACCCCGTGTGTATCACTTCTTTAAATATAAATAAAGCCTGAACATTATTCTCCTTTTAGATACTATAAGTAAAACTCAATGATACTATGATGCAACTTCAGTAACTAGTCGAGACTCAAGAATTTATTTCCCACAAACCTGTGCCTTTGGTACAGCTGGTAATGCTTGAGTATAACTTCAATTGTATATGGAGTTTGGCAACTTGATGACCCTGGCATTGAACTTGTAGCAGTGTCTCCACTGTGTAAACAAAGACATATGTACTTCTTGTCCAAGTAGTTTGGAGAGTTGGCAAAAAGGCCTGAGGATGGGTGGGTAGACGGGTAGTATGTGGTACTAAAATATTTACCCAAAGTTCAAATACATAATCACCAAATTCAAGAAAACAAAGAAACCAGCACCACAACATACAACTGGGATAGAGGCCCACACCACACAGCATGAATACATTAGTATTCAAAAAAAAAGTGCTCAAAAGGATAGGAGTGACTAACAGCTAACAAACATAAAGCTTGAATGAAAAAGCAAAGTGAGGAAAACAAAAGCCATGTTCAGAGTTAGAAACACATTTCAAATGCATTAACAGAGAATGGCCTCTACGCTGAGTGAAGATGGCACATTCAGAAGCTTTCACAAGGTCGCTCATAAGCAAAAGATCCGTTATTCAGAATGAGCCAAAGAAGCTCAGCAGTGTACCTTCAAAGGCTTCACTCATCATGTGGTTTTATGTAGATTCATAAAAAAGGTTTTAAAAGGAGAATCTGAGAAGCATTTTGGAAAAAAGGCAAGGAGAGAAATTAAAGAAAAAAAAAAACTAAACGCAGGGTTGAGCTGTCTCCAGATGGCAAGTCTTTTGTTCCATCTCTCACAGAACACAGCAAGTAGGCCAGGACGACTCGTAACAAACCACGTGGAGCAGAGCGACATCAGCGCATTGCCCTGACCGTCCGCGATGCCCTTCGGCTAATAGGGGTCGCTGAATTAGAGGTGAGCTACAACAGATTTCTGAGTGGGGAGTTTTCCTCCTGTAGGGACAGAAAATATGTGTGGTTTAAAGCAAACCCAACAAATATGCAGTCTGGTTATTTAGACACAAACTTACAGCTTATTTCTTACCAAGAGTGTCTTCCAAGGAGTTTAACATCACCTTGTTGAGTTTTAAAGTCCCCTGTTCCTCGCCTCTGAAGGAAAAACATTGAAGCAATAGTTGTTACTTTCAAGACAAAAAAAAAAAAAAAAAAAAAAGACTTAATTAAAATGTAGTTCTAGTGGCACTTTATAGCGTTCACTGGATAATCCAATATTAAAGGGATGCCTCCTACATTTCTTAAAAATCAGTGTTGCAGAGGCATTGTGAGCTGGAAGTAGAAATTAGAGGAATGATATCAACACTAAAGCAAATAAAATCCAAACCATCTGCCAGACTAGATAACAGATAAGAGAGGTAATATATTTTTGGATGAAATGAAAAGAGTAAAACTAAAAAGCTTTGTGGTTTCCACTTTATTCTGACCATAAAGGTTTTGGTTTTCTTGCTGTGTTTTAATTGACTTTTGATCACATTATACAAATGAGCTCAATATTTCCCACACACAAAGGGCATAGGTGTAAGGGTGGGATAGCCAGACAGCCGATCAAACCAACATGGGACACGCAGGTGAGTAAAACCAACATACCCTTTGATTTTCTGCACAGCTCCAAGTCTTATCAAAGCTGCCAGAGCATTCTTCTGGAGGTCCGATGACAACACTTCAATATACCTTAATCTACCTGGAAATACACATGAGCACTTAACATGTAATCATTGGCATAGAGTACTGAATGTTTGAAAATAAAAATCACAAGTAGAAATAAGAAACATTTTTAAAGAGAGAACCTGTGAGAAGATGTTTGATGATGAACTTCCGGACAGCAGGAATAAACTGTTTTTCTGTCAGACAGTCTTCTTCACACAGGAACCGACACACCACCTGCCACCACAAACGCAAACAAGGAACTGTTAGGACTGATGAGTCAACAGCACCCTCTAGAGGACATCTGCACAAACCTAAGGTATTTTACAAAGTTTCAAAATATAATGAAATAGCTCCAATTATAAACAGGAGCTAACAGATCTAATTATAAATATCCCAGTGTATTACACAATTTAAATTTATATGGTTGAGATTGAGGTGTCCTTCTTATCATACCGTACGTTGTTATTTAAATACAATATATAAGAGAAAATTATAAATTATAATAAATCTCCTTTCAAATCTGATAATTTGTTTTTTAATCATTTGAACCAAACTGCTTTTCTTTGATCTATTTTCATGCACTTGACATCATAATACAGGACTGACTCTTCCAACCTGTTACATGCAAAATACGATCCAGCCAACTCGTGTTCAAAACGACACTGTGTCGCTGTGTATGCATCTCCCTCACCTGGTATCCTTGTAAGAATGGATCGAGAACACTGGTGAGGAAGGCCAAAGTCCTGTGCCCTCTCTCGGTGATCAGAACCTCCTGCTGGTTTATTTGCAGAGCTCCGGTCTTCACCAGCAGGTAACAGGCCTCCTCAAAGTCCTGCCAGACAACAGGAGGTGAGAGAAATGTGTCACAATGACCATACAATAATTTATTCATAATTAATCTGGAGTACACCAGCACAGAGAAGATGTGTCTCACCTGTACAGTAGCTCCAGGACAGAGAATGAACTCATTAGAAAACATGTTTCTCAGGAAGCTGAAGCCGTTGTAGATCTCCTCTGGAAGACACATACAGAGGTCACCACCGCATATCATGTACCCCTCCATCCCCAGTATTCTCCATATTCCCTCCCCCATCTCAGCCTTTGTGTCCAAACAGCTCAACCTGTGCTGTTTCTCTGACGCACTCCTCCCTAATCCTGTCCATTCTGGTCACTCCCAGTGAAAACCTCATCTTCACCCCTGCCACCTTCAACTTGGGCTCCTGTCTCTTCGTTTCATCATAGTAGGTCTCACTAATATTTTGGAAACCTTCCCCTTTCACTCTTGTTGCTATCCTCCCATCGCAAATCACACCTGACAGTCATCTCCACCCACTCCTCCCTGTCTGTAGTCTCTTCTGCACCATCCACTGCTTTTGACCCCAGTATTTGAACTTGTCCAGCTTCACGGTTACATCTGCATCATAGCAAATGTGCCAGCATAAACAGGCTGAGTTTAAGTGACTTTTTAAAGACACTTAGCTGCCAGCTGAGTTTAGATTTTTATTTTTTCATTGTTAGTTTGACTTTGCAATATGGATTCACAATTAAAAAAAGATTAAATTATCATACCATATAAAAACTTTTGACAGATTAAGAACTTCCACAGAATCTAAAACCACAAAACAAAAAAAACAAAAAAAAACCTGAACTGTAAACTGTCACAATGGTCGCGTCTTCCCTTTTGTGACTAAAAACATCCGCGTTAAAAATAGATGTCAGCTCAAGTTAAGAGAACATTTAAAAACCTCTTTTTTCATCAGATAAGTTTAATTTTTTTTTTTTTTTAACCTTGTGCTCAGTTGGCACAAAATTACTTGGAAAAACTGAAAAGGAATTTTCTCGAGATCAACAGTTAGCTCCCATTTCCTGTTACACAAAGTAGATTTAATCTGTGGTGTCCTAACTAACAGTAGTACTACTTGTTTTTCCTGTATTTCTACCTGCACTCATAATGACTGAGCAGGCTGAGAGTAGCACAGTGGTGGCAGTCTTACGTTTCCGGTTGGAGGCAGCAGTGTGGATGGCTGAGGCCAGCAGGGCCGGTCGGATGAAGACGTTTAGTGCTTGATTCCTGTAGGAGACGCAGGAGAGTATGACGACTGCCTGGTTTAGGAGCTCCTCTTCTGGAGTAATGGCACTGCGAGTCTCTCCGGGCACCTGTTGACCTCCTACTTCAAGAGATAATTAACATTCATTTACTTATGTTTTCCTTTTTTGTAAACAGTTTTTAATTGTCTGTGTTTTAAGTGGAGTCAGATTAGAAAGAAAAATAAATAAATCTAGCCGTCCTTTCCTGTGGTTGACTGGCCTCTGTCTTTGTTGATTATTTGTACTGGACTCTGAGTATCAGCTAGATTATTTAAATGTAGTCTTTAGCTCGTGTTTTTATGACTGGGCTAATATTAGAACGATTAAAAAAAAAAAAAAAAATTGACATTGAGAAATAAAAACACCCGGGATAAAACAAACCTTGTTCCAATGCCAGCTGGACTCTTCCCTCAGAGATCCTCACCAGACCTCGATGAAGGGAAAGACTGGAGGAAACAACCTCTGAGGGAGGTATGTGGTCTGAAGAAACGAGAGAATCATAGATGAGGGGAAAAAAAAAAAAAAAAAAAGATGGGATGGAAATCCCACGTTGTTGAGCTGCATATCAATATCACATCATCCCTATGCATTGCTCTACCCCTGTCGGTTTATGTTTAAGGTTGCATCTCTCCTTGTTTTGTCTGTGAAGGTTCACAGTCATCCAGGTCATCGTAGTCAAAGGAGCTTGCAAAGAAAAGCGTCTGGACTTCTTTAAGTTGCTTGAAGACGTTTCACCTCTCATCCGAGAAGCTTCTTCAGTTCTAAGGTCAAATGGTGGAGAGTCCCAGATATAAACCTAGTGGGAGTAACCCCCCACAGAGGGACAAAAGGACCCCCTGATGATCCTCTAATCGCCTGAGCCAAGGTGTGAAACTGGGTGTGGGTCCCAATCAGCTAGAGTTTCGGGTGAGTTCATTGTGAAACCTGGCCCCACCTTATCATGCGAATTCCTGAGATCAGAATCTCCTTGTTTTGTTTTTACAAGGTTCCTAAAAACTGTCTGAATTAGTGCAAGTCTCTTGACTGCACTTCACCTAAAACAGGGGTGCCCAATCCCAGTCCTCGAGAGCTACTATCCTGCAGCTTTTAGATGCATCCCTACTCCAACACAGCTGAATCAAATGGTTTGATTACCTCTTCAGCATGCCATCATGTTTGGCAAAGGCCTGATAACAAGCCATTCATTTGATTCAGGTGTGTGGGAACAAGGATGCATCTAAAAGCTGCAGGACGGTAGCTCTCGAGGACCGGGATTGGGCACCCCTGACCTAAAAGGAAATAAAACTTTAGTACAAATGTTTTCACATCATTTGAGTATTTCTTAATGTTAATCTGTTCTTAATCTGCTTTTATCCATGTTGAACTTTTACTTATCTTACCAACATCAGCCTGAGGACTGCATGTATATGTGTCAATGTGCACACAGCCATGAAAAGATTGTATGAACTTTATATCAAGATTGTTCGATTTGGCCTCTTGTTAGTCCTCTCACTTTAGTACATAGAGTTTTCATTATTGCTAAAACCGATAACTGGGCTCATACGGTACCCGGCCAGTGGAGGAAGGCTCCGTAGTGCCGAGAGAGGTCCCTGAGCCACACTGCTTGTTCAGTGAGCTCATCGAGTGCTGTCCCTTGCTTATCCTCCGCCGCCTGTTTCTGCAGCAGGACGAAGGCCAGAAGGACCCAAGGCTTCAGGACCATGTTCTCCTCCTGGGCTCGCACCAGCCTGTAGGCGGAGTCATTCACAAAGCTGAGGATTTCCTCACTGGGTCTCGTGGGGATATGTCTGGAATCATAAAGCTCAAAGTTAGTCGGTACTATATTTTGCATCTGTAACGAGCCTAAACATAAAACTACTTCTTTAGTTAAATAAATACAAAATGTGTACGGCTAACCAAGAGAGAGATGGTTTGAAAATGTGAGCACTGTCCACAAGACACTCGTTAAAGTGAGAAGAAAGAGGCCAAATTCAAAACTTTATAAATATCTAGCATGGATATTGACGGATAGTAATAATGTTTTTATAACTATTCAAGTACAGAAGATAATAAAATGTCCAAAAAAATTTATTTAATAAGGAAAAAGACAAGCAAATGACACAGGGCCAAGTCATGGCTTGGATTTGAGTCATTTTCACAAAATACTAAAAGTTAAAATCAGTGGAAAATAGAGATATTTGAGCTATTTGAGACTACAAATGGAATTTAAATTAAAACAGTACCTTGGTATCAGGTTGAACTGGCTGCGGTTAACTCTGCTTTCAGCTAAACTTCTTACAGACACAGGTTGGCCAAAGTATACGTGGATACTGCCGTAGTCTTCACTGAGGATCTTTCTAGCTTTAAACAGGCCCTACAAAGGAGACGAGAAGAAGAAGAGCAGAGTGATTTACAATAAGTCTTTAAAGACAAAGAAAGACCCACTTACACTTACTCAACACGCTCAAGTCTCCGTGACCCATTTTCCGATACCAACTCTGCGTTTTATTATCATACAGTATGTGTTGGCAAGTCTGCAAGTGAAATATGCATTCAGACTATTCTTTGAAATACAAGTCAGTCAAAAACAAAAAAAGATGTCTTTGATCTCAAGTAATCAGACTAGCTGCTTTACACTTCCAAAATGCCAGAATAAATAACTTTCTGCACTCGAGACTGCCAACTACAGCTTTTGATTTCAACAGCTTTGCTATGATTATGAATTAACGATATTATGTTCACAGTAAACAGGTCTCATGTTACTCACTGAAGTGGACTCCTTGGGTTTTGGCACACCCAGCAGCTCCCTGGCATAAAGCGCCTCCTCCAGAGTCCTCTCATAGCTGATACTCACGGGGACCAAGCTAATGTCAAACACTTCTCCTTTAAGAAATGGGTCCATCACTATATTTAACAGACCTGGAGGAGGACACACAGACAAGGATAAATGCCAAAAGTACATTTACTGCTGAATAAAGTTCTGGTGACACACGGCTAGAAAAATCATCTGCAACCATATCACTTTTACATGTTTAAAGAAACAGCTTCAGATCTACATTTTTCACTAATAACCTGGGAGAGATCCTCTGTGCTCAAACCTGAGCCTTACCCAACTTTGGAGTCAAAGACTTGGCCGTTCGGCTTCTGGTGCCCTCTAGGAAAAATTCAACTGGTGCATATCCGTTCTAAGGTTAGGAGATAAAGAGGAACATAAATGGTATAGAAATACAGAAACAAAAAAAAACAAAAATGTGACTCATTCCAAATCACAATCCTAATGAAGCCGCCTCCTCACCTTAAGCATAATCTTGACATACTCAGAGAAGACAGCCCAGTACAACTTATCTCCACCAAAAGACCTCCGAATAAAGAAAGCTCCAGACATCCGCAGCATCTCCCCAACGACCTTCATCCCCATGAAGTCTGCAGAGAAATGCAAAGTTCATGTGCAAATACTGGTGGTGTATTATAAACCCATCTTTAAAACATACGGTCAAGGAGAATTAAGACCTCTGTGACACAGCAAGCTCTGACGAGCTGATACACATGTAGTTAATAATTTGCTAGCCCATCATATACACACACTTGTTCATTCCTTTGCTTACCCATGCCAGCAGCAATAACAGGTAGAGCCAGGTCGTAGGTGTACAGGATGTACGACATCAACAAGAAGTCCATGTAGCTGCGGTGACTGGGCAGGAGTACTACTGGGTGGTTATGAATGGCCTGCTGGAGCTAACGACAATGAAAGCACAAGTTAAGTGAATCTGTGCGAGTTCGAGTAACTGTCTGAGCTATCATCCCGCACTCACTCTCTGGAGGCCCTCTTCGTTGACACAGATGCTCCTGAACAAGGTTTTAAAGACTTTGGAGAGAGTGAAGGCGAAGAAGCGAACCGTGCTGAGCTGCAAGCGTTGAGCCATCTCCTCCAAGATGGCTGCCGCCTCCCCAGTGACTTCATCTGTGGTCATGCCCTTCTCTTTAGAAACCTCAAATTCAAAATAAATCAATTACAAACAAAGACATGTTAAAACAAATTATGCTTAAAAAAAAAAAATGTAAATGTGATTCATTTCTGACAATAAGAATGCAGGATGATTTTTGTCCCTCTCTGTCAATTTTCTTCGTCTATAAACTCGAGAGAAAACTTTGGACTTTGTCTATTTGTAGTAGCTCCTGACTTTGAAGTTTTCACTGTATGAAATAAGGTAATATTTCAAAATAAATTAGAAACCATTTCCTGTTACTGTGTCATAAAACACCACGCTGTCCTTGAATGCTAGTACTGGTGTTAATTTTAAAAAGTGCATGGCACAAACTACATTTCCTCTGATAGCCACTGGAGATTGGCTCAAAAAGCAGATCAATCTTCATGATTTAAGCTTAAAGGTAAAGTCAGGGTTGCCATGATTAAAAGAATGCTGCAGACACAGGTGGCTGTAGCTGCAATTAGGTTAAATGTGTTTTCTACACTTAAACTAAGGTCATTTGAGTTACTAAATTGGGCCTCTTAGCTGCGTTTGTGGTGTCGGTGTCTCCTGAAGCACTTTTATTATGTGGTTAACTGTGCTGAGCTTCATACCTGTCTGTGCTCAACTCTAAAGCTGTGTAAAACTTGTTACTTTAGCTCGCTTGCACACATTTTCTTGTTGCAGAAACCCTTGAAATAAATGCGTTAAAGAATGGAAAGTGCAGGAGACATTTTTCACTGAGAAATGTAATTTTCTGAACTGAAGAGAAAAATACATCCACCAGGTATAACCAGAAAGCCAATTTACCTGAGTGATGACATAACCCAGCTGATCAGACTGCAGCACCATTTGCTTCAGCTCACTGACTTTGCATGGAGTCAATCCTTTGTAAAGAACAGGAGTGTAACATTTGAGAGCGTATCTTAAGTCACTGGAGTTCCTCCTCTCCTCCAGAATATCCTCAAAATCATCTCTCTTCTTTAGCATAGGATCTCTATGCTATTAAGAAAGGGACAAAGTGCACTATTAGAAACATGCTTTACTCACAGTTCTCACTTATATAACATGAGCGACAGTGAAGACAACCACAGACAAATCCTATAGAGGTGAAAAATTGACAGTTGATATGTTTGCAATGTACAAACAGATGTGGCATGCAATGCACGACATCAGCATTTATTGTAAAAATTGTTGTCCGGTGCTGCAGCATTTTTGACACAAACAAGCGACATTCACATAAGCCCACATTCAAAATTTTTGTTAAGCATAAAAGATTTCTTGACACCACTGAAGGAGTGTCAAATTTGCTGCTGGAAATCTTGTTTAACGTTTAAGCTCAAACAATACCTCATATCTAATTTCCTATCCATGTTCTCTTTACGTAATCAATGAGCAGCACTTACAAATATCCACTGTGAAATAAAAAGTGCAATACTGCCCTCTAGGGGTGAAGCTGAAATGGACGCCAAAATTATCACACAAACCTGCACTTTTTTTGGTTATGACAACTATGACAGCGTGTCAGACATGTACATATACTTATAGCGTCAACGCTGCTCGCTTACCAGTATTGTGTGTATATATTAAAAAAAAAAAAGTGATTTCTGGAATTGTAATTTTCATTCTCAAAATAGGCCAATTTTACTTTGATGTGCATGAACACATCAGGGCTCTAAGTTACTGGCACATTCTTAAAGCTTGAACAAACACATGCCACAGTTATTTTTAGTTCTATGATTTTTAGATGTGCAAAAAATATGGCATTAAAAATATTTTTTTACTAAAAATTAAGAGCACCACACGCTTCATTAACGCTCACATCCGGTCCAGTATGTTGAAAGCAGTCACTGGTTGAAAGTAACAAAGTGCATAAGGTAATATCTGCTATAAAAAAAAAAAGTGCTTGAATACAGTAAGCTTTATTAGAGCACTTTAACGTTTTTTTTTTATGTTAAACCAACGCATTAAGTTCACTTGTGATTAAAGGGGCAGTACACACAAATCATGAGAGAGTAGCTTATTATTCCCCCCACCACCACAGTGAAACTGAATAGGAAACCAGCAGATACTGGTACCATGAGGAGCAGGATTAGGAAATACTGTCGCAACTGTTGCCTCATAGAAGTTTGACATTGGGCTCTTCTTTTGACAGGGTTAGTGCAACTCCAAAGTTAAGTAGTTTTCGCTTAAATCTTCTCGGAAATAAAACATGAGGCCATACATTTTGTCTCCTGTCTGAAAGCTTGAAGCCTGAAACTTCAGGGATATGAGCAAAGAAACTGGCACGATGTAGGAAATCAGTTCGTTACCTAAATTAAAGTGATCCGATCTAGACACACACACACACACACACACACACACTTTCCCAACAACATAACCAACTACATCCAAACACAACACAGCAACGTTAAATTAAATCACCAGCTTCCGCTAAGAAATCACACCACCCATTCTTGTAGTTAAACGTATTTTTCCCACGTTAACCACAAAATTAGCGCATGTTTTAAGCCTGCGTCGCTGCAGACGTGCACAATTCAGCACGAAACCGTTTGAATGAAATGTCAAATGTCAAATAGTGGTCACCGAGCGAGGGCGGAGAGCTGAGCTAGCTTAGCCCGCTGGCTGAGACCTGCATACCTACCGAATAAACAGCTTCGGAGGCCATGTCACACTTTACAAACACACGAGCGATACATCCAGCGAACTTAATACGTGCACGTTTATTTTGCACGGTCCTGTCTCTTCTTATCACACTGTTAGCTGGTAACAACACCTGAAAACTTCACATGGGCGTATTTAACAAGTGGCATTTCCGTGGCAGCATTTTAGCCCTTCCCTCTTTTACCTACGGTGGCCGGACAGGACTAATATGCCGGGTTGCACTGCATGTACCATGTGCGCTCTGTTGTCATTGAAACGAGCAAGTTAGCGACAATACTTAAGCTCTCATTTTTACCGCTTACTCTGCTTATTATTAGCACGAAATGGGGTCCGAAAGAAACGGGAATAAAGACGAAGATTGCTTGTTTCTGGAGCATGTTTTGGACAAGCTTTATGACTTTGGTAAGTGTGGTTAGCTGGCTGGCTAATGTTAGCTTTACTGGCTACTTTAAAGGCTGGTACTGTGTTTGAGATTTGCTCTATTACTTGTTGGTTATAATATTATGTTTCATGAGTCTACTTGCAAGGAAAAGAAGCATCGAAAAATGTCTTTAAATTATGTTACATGTTTCGTTGTATTAGCCAGAATAGTTACTCTAAAGTTAGCTCATGTTTACTGAGTTGTCACCTAAAATGAATATTATACCAGTAAATGGCAGAAAACTCTCTTAGTATACAAAGCTCAGCTCAGCTTTGCTTATGTTGCACCATCCATATAAACGTGCAACTCAAAGGGCTTCACATGGCTATAATAAAAAAACACAGAAAAGCAACACTGGTGATTTTTAATGTACATGAACCACATGAGTAAATGACAGCGTATTATATTATACAGTAAATACTGAGATTCGCATACCGAGATTAAAAAAGCATGAAAATTAAAAATAAGTCAAGTGTCGAAACTTGATAAAAAGCTTCTCCATCTGACAACTGCTTCAGCTTCCATCTCGCAGCTACCTCCAGCATCATAATCTTTCACACCAACCAACACAAACGTGTCCTCGTTCACTACATCCATGAATTTTGTCTCCAAACTGCTCAACCCGAGCTGTCCCTCTGATGTACTCCTTTCTAATACTGTCCATTCTGGTCACTCCCAGTGAAAAGCTCAACAGCTTTAGCTCTGCAACCTCGAGCTTAGTCTCTTTGTTTCATCATAGTAGGACTCACTAATGTTTTTTAAACCTTCGCTTTCACTCTTGCTGCTATCCTTCTGTCACAAATCAGCTCTGACACTCATCTCCACCCTACCTACACTCCTTTTCACCTCTGTTATGCACTGACTGTTATGCACCTAGATAGTTAAAACTGAGCCACCTTCACTACCTTAACTTATTAGGTCTGCACTGTTACATCTGTCTCCCTCTCATTCACACACGTATGCTGTCTTACTCCTACTGACTTTCATTCCTCTTCTCTGTAGTGCAGTCTAGATAAAAACAAATATAGTTCATGCAATGTAGTTAAGCAGCACCACAAACTGCATTCTCGACATTTTCATAAAGTTATATTGTGACTCTTTGATCAAGTTAATGCAAATCCTGAACATTGTCATTATTAATGTATCAGTGGACAGGGCACAAGCAGGTTTGGTTGAGTGGTGACGGCAAGTGTCGGGGGTGATTTGAGATAGAAGGATAGCAGGAAGAGATTTATTTTAATACTGCTTTGCTGGACTGCATTAGTTGCAGTTTAGTTTTTGCTACAGAAGTGCAAAGTTACCTATACTTTAAAAGTCAGGTGTCTGCTACTTTCTTGTGTTACTGACTTTACCAGAGTTCATGGCCAAGTCATGTAAACAAAACGTTACAGGGTCTGGATTCTGAATCATATTGTTGATTGATGATGTAGGATCAGGACCAAAAAAGAAGTCTCAGAAGAAGAAAAAACGAAAAAGATGCGAAGATTGGGAGGAAGAAGAGGAGCTCCCTGCAGTGAAGGATATATGCAGTGACACTGAAGACTACAGAGCAGAGCAACATGATGCTGAGCAGCAGCAGCAGCAACAACGAAAGGCTGAGCAAACGGGTAGGCAGCATAGCAACAGTATATAACACCCTCAGTCATTTCACTTTTGTCTGTGAGTCATTAAGTTTTCTTTCTTTTCTTTTTTTTACTCATTAATCTGATTCATCCCATTTTCTAGCCTTCGAGCAAGTGAACCAGGTGGAGGTAGTCACATTTCAAGACCCCTCAAAGAAAAGAAAAAAGTCAACACCAAACCCCAACAAAACACCTGTAAGTCTGTTGTACTTGAGCTTACTGTGGCTCTCTATATTTGTTTGGAGGCTGGTATAGTTCAGTTCATGTTGATGGTGTGCAAAAAAAAAAAAATCTTGTATCCAGCTAGCAACTGGTGTTGGGAGTCGTTACGGATATTACACATTTTTCTTGTTACTTTTCATAAAAGTACATTACTTAACTACTTCTTTAGAAACATGAACACGTAGAAACTGAGTCTATGGGTGTGACTTTTACCTGTTGAAGATCAGGCTTTGGCTGCTGGGCTGGGTCAACATTCACTCAGTTTCATCACCACTCTGGGTTCTTAGCTGGCCTAGCATTAGCATGCTGTCTGTGCAGATATTTGCAAAGCTGCAGTTCTGTTAGCAGCAGACTGATGTTTGTGCAGTTTGCACTTTTTTAAATTTTTATTGTATTTTTTTATAGCACAACAGGAAAAGAGCGCAGTGGTAATGTCCATATCACTACTGCTCTAAAGCTGTAACGCTGTAGATCGCTCCACCCTTTACCTCCTCACACACCCAAATTAAAATCAAACCTTTGTAATGCAAGTAACAACGTAATTGTAACTGTTTTAATTTGTTTTTATCAATTTGGGGGGTTAAATGTGCAGAAAGAGTAGATTAGAAACAGAGTTATGGATGCTACCTATAGAAGGATCAGCAGCAGTGGCTTCTGTGCCAATAGGCTTAATAGGAAATGCAGTCATCTCCTCTTGTCACAGGCATTTTTTTAGGAGCTGTTGCAGTTCATTTTACAGCATTTTCATCTTGGAAACTTGTTTTCCAGTTGATACTATGAAACCTGCTAAATCCTACTGTTTGACCTCCAGCAAACCTCCTTTAAAGATCCTCCTGTCAGAAATGATTCTCATCACTTTCCTTTTCCTCCCGTCTTCATTGCCTTTGGGTTTCTGCTGTCATCCCTTCCAGGCCCTTCACATAGCAGAAAAGGAGCAAAGCGACCAGCTAGGAGAACTCAATTTGGAAAAGGTGATGGTTTCACCACAGTTTACTTCAATTTACTTTGTTATTGCTTCTTCACAAGATTGGAATCCATGTTTTGTTCATGTGTATATATATATATATAGCTGTAGATTATTGTTCTCTGAAAAATATAATTAGCAGTCATGTAGCTCTTCATATCTACATGATTTCTGTTGGCTTTTACTGTATTTGTGTGCTGGGGTCAGGCTCGTCTGGAAGTCCATCGGTTTGGAATTACAGGCTATAAGAAGGAGGAGCAGCGTGTTTTTGAACAGGACAGAGCGGTCATGTTGGGAGCCAGAGTAAGAGCAACATTTTAATCCAACTTTTAAATTTTGCTATAGAGCAGATTTTTTTTATGGCCCAATTTTCATGTATTTAATGTCTCTATCAGCCTCCTAAAAAGGAATATGCGAACTATAAGATACTTCAGCAGCAAATCAAAGAGAAGAAAGAGAAGGAAAAGGAGGAGGCTCAGCTGGTACGACCTGCACTTTCAGGCCAGTCACACTTACAGGAAAATGACTTCTATTTGCTGTTCTTAATGTAGCATAAATTATTTCTTTTTAGGGCCTGAAGAAAAAGAAGAAGAAGAGTAAGCAGAGGTAGGTGAATAAAGTCACACCTTTCTTAAATATCATTGATTATTTACCTTAATTATGAACTTTAATTATTGTTAATGAAATACTTCCCCATCATAGAATTCATCCTAACTCTCCAAAAATTAGTGATTAAATATGAAAATATACTATTTTCATATAGTATATTTATAGTATAATATAAAATATTTTATTTTTTATAATTTCTGTGGCTCCAACCTGTGTTTGCTTCTACTGCTCTGTCAGAAACAGGAAGACAACTGTACCCTCGGGTCCTGGCGCAGCCCCCTCTGGTCAGGTGGGCCGCTTCAAGAACGGCATGCTGCTCCTCAGCTCCAAGGAGATCCAGAAGATCAAAGGCAACAAGTGAGGAAAATAGGAAATGACCAAAACAGAGAACGATGTCTAAAAGCAAACTGTTTAACAGTCTTTCAGTGTATTTAAATCAAAGTGGCTGTTGCCCCCCTGAATGTTCATGATACAGCCCTGAATGAGATTTTCAGTGGCTTCTAAATTTCTTTCTGATTGATAACTTTAAAAAGGGGCAAATTCTCAGTGTATACGTGTTTTAACACGCTAATGCAGAGTTAGTGGTGTTTGAGTTTTTCCCCTGTACTTTATGGCCTGCGCTAAAATAAATATGTAATAGTTTTGCTCTCTGAGAACGACGTGTCAGTTATGGTGATACCGTAAAAGACGTGTAGAACATAAGAGAGAAGCAAACACTAACAGAAAACCAGCTGAGTTCGTCTGCTCTGAAGCAAAGAATAACAGAATCAGTGCTTCTCTGCTGTGTTATAAATCAGTCCTAAAATATGATTAATATTTAATTACTTGCCTTTCAATTTATTATTTATGTTTTGTATTCTGTTTTGATCATTTTTATCTGAAAGTAATTTTGTGTTCTTCTCAATTTAATGGCAAATTTGGAGGTATGGGGCAGGGCAGGTCAACACCCACGTGTCCTTGTATTCATCGTGTTGCTCTGTCATCAGTTATCTGAACTACAAGCAGGAGTAACAGAGGGGCAGAACTGTTAGCTCTCATGTTAGTCCGCATCCCAACAGCGGAACTGGGGAAGGCAGTTGATGCATATTCAATGTTGAATAAATCGCGGCTGCAATCAGAGCTCTCACTCATATATGAAAACCCTGACTTCAGGATGTGTAGCAGCGCATGTTTGAGCCCTTTAATAAAAACAACTTACAGGATGTTTTCCTAAACTTTGGATTCTGATCACTGAACCCATGATGACCATAAAGTCTGAATGATGCTTTTACACACTCAAACGACTCAAGGCATTAAAGGACACAGGACAGACTGAAGGCACTGGCAATGCTGTCAATCGAAAAGCAACTGAAGCATGAAATTCTGATTTCAATAAAACTGTGATTGACATTACACACAAAACCTTTTGTGTTGTTTATCCAATAGTCAAGACTAAATAACCTGCTAAAAAGAAAAAAATGCCTTATTTATCTTAGTTTTATTCTTCGTATTATACCTCGATAGTTGGTGTTGTGTATATTGGATAAGACAGACTTTTCAGTCACTTGTGACATTCATCTATTGCACTATATCCGGTTAACATATTCAAAGAAAATCTGTTGCTGCTTGCAGACAGATTCATATTGTAATAATCATTAATTGTAATATGATTAAAGTTTTTTTTAATGTAGCTGCCCAAAGATGTCACAATAAATATGGGTGTGGTTAGCAATTCGGCACCAGAGCCAATGTCTGCCCCACTGTTGTTTATACTCAGGAGCCGCTACTGCTAATGATCCTATTAAAGTGGATTTTCAAGATATGAAACAATTTAAAGGGTAAAAAGCTGTGGTTAAACGTTTGGTGATAAAGTACATATTTATTTTCTTTGTTTTGCAGGTGAGGAATTTGAATCCTACAGAATGGAAAATGCATACCAGCATGTTATGGAGAGGAAGTGGACACAATAGACATTTCCTGATAATATGTCACTGTCTGGGAGGGATGGTGTTACTGGTGACTATTGTGTGAGAAATTCAGTGGATTGATCTTCGACTGTGCATCATGGACAAGTCTTAAAGCACATAACTGGAGACCGAATACTGTCAAATCATCTTCCATCACAGTTTATTTATTTTGTTTTTATAAATGACAAAAAAAGAGACATTTGTGTATCTTGTGTTGTACACTGACATTTTTAAAAGTATGTAATTGCAATGCATTTCTCATTTACAAACTGAAATGTAGTTGTACAAAACATTTATATTGGCAGGAAGGGACTGGATCATAACAGGGCAGGTGGGCCTAATAATTAAAAAATTACACGCAAGTAAAGTCTTGGCAGAAGTTTTCAAGATGAAACGCACATGCACACGCTGAATGGACCGTGAGAAAGCAGAATGATCTTACAGTTTTTCTCCCATATTAACCATCTCTTGCAGTCGTTTCCATTTTGTTAAAGGGAAAACATGACAGTTGGAGTTTTGCGACACTATGATAAAACAAGACCTTTGAGTTGGCAGTGTGCAGCTGGGTGAGGTCACAAATTCTCACACAGTTTTCTTGAAGCAGCCTTTTTGTTGTTGTATATACAGTTCAAAAAGAGGAAAACATGAAGCTCATCTGCAGCGTGTCACATGTTTGAAGCTGTAAGCACATCTCCTTTATTCAGAAAATATTTTACAGACGCGGGCCGTTTTCGACTTGCAATCCTTACTGGTCAAACACAGACCATATTAGTAGCCATTCAAGAGGATATTATACAAAAGAAAATACATAATTAAATATTTATAAATACTTTATAGAGTAAATAAATTACATTTTTTCCTCTACTTTTTCAAACATAATCTAATAATACTAGTGTAATTCCCAGCACCATACCATTAAAATTAAATTGGTAAAATATGTCACATTCATGGGTGGGTAAGTGTTGAGTAAAGGGACATTTCATACAGGAACTCTTACAAATACATCTGGACAGAAGTGACTGCAGCATGAATATTTTAATATGCAAGATTTGTTTTTTGTTCGTTTCTGTGAAATAATATTGTTTTAAGTGACTTTTAGGCAAGAAAATATGGAACCAAATGTTAACACAGGGTGAATTTGAGCCCCTCAGCAGAAGCTTTAATTGCCTCCAGTCACGATTTCCTGACTATCATTTTGACATCCATACAGACCACAGAGACATAACCCCAAATCATCCAACTTTTCAGAAGGCTGGTTACACGATATTTCACTTTTGTCTAGAAATCTATTCCTGTTACAGCAAATTCAGCCTCAGGGCAGGTTTCTGCATCTGGCGTGGGAGGTGGCAGCAAGGTCAGAGCTGAGCAGCCAGAAGTGATGTAAATGTAGCCCTTAGGTGAAAGCTGGCAGTCTGGGGCACATCAGGTAAAAAAAAAATGTAAGCTGCTTTAAATTCTGACATTTGCACTAACGCTGTATTCATGTTACAAAGGAAATATGTTACATTTAAGTGAAGAGAGTACTTGGGTTAAAAATCTTCACTTACAGATGAATGTAAACTTAAATAGATCTTGTCATCATGATTTAGTCAACAGGCTTGGTGTAAGTGCTTTTTTTGCCACTTGGGTGCAGTTACTGCAGTATCTGCTTGAAGTATACATATCTAGCTCCATTTTTGGTTCAGTTCAAAAGATCTGGTTCATTAACTTATAAAGCCTACACTATTAAACCATCTGTATGCTAACTTTGTTGAGCTCTAGCAGGTAGCTTCAAAAAGAAGAAAAAAACAGGCAGACAAAGCATTGCTTCTTTTCCACTGGCGTCTTAATGTCTTTCTGAAACTCAGTGTGGTTCTACCCATTTCCACCAAAAATAACTGCATTTTTAAAAAGGCTGGTATCAGCACAGTGCCACAAAATTGCCGTTCCCGATGCTAGAAGCATTAACACACAGATTCAGATTTTCTTCCCACTGAAACGACCCTCCATCTAAAGCTACACAGTGGTTATGCAATGTTAAAGCAAATGTTATTGAATCGATTGAAGTCACATTAAAAAAGGGTTAACAGCAAACACCAAATGGCAAATGATTGGCCAAACTGAGCAAAAGCAATGCTGGCAGGTTTTAAAATGCTCCATGGAGGCCTTGATTTCTCTATTTATTTTCTTCAGCTGAATTCTGTTTAATTCAATTGAATGGGTACCTGTGACTAAATTGTTTTCCTTCTCCAATAGTCAGTCTTTTGTCCTTTCACGCGCTCCTTTCCCCCCCCCCCCCCCCCCCCTTTCTCATCACCTCCCAACCGGTCCAACCAGATGGCTGCACCTTTCCTGACCCTGAGTCTTCCTGTTTAAAGGGAGATCTTGCTTCCCAGTATCGCCAAGTGTTTGCTCGTAGGGCATCGTGCGATCATTGGGGTTCTTACTGTAATAGTGTAAAGTCTTTACCTGGAGGCAGCTGTTGTTGTGAATTGGTGCTATATAAATTCAATTCAATTAAATTGAGTTGATACTGGTGACAAATCCCTTCTGGACACCCTGTACATATTACACATCATAGTATATGGAATTACATTTGACTTGACTTTATGAGTTCACTATTTGTGGCTCCCTTGAGATCATCATTCTCAGAAATATTTTATATAGCCCAGGTGTATGAAATGCCTATAAATAAGATATACTGCAATGCAAATGTAAAGAATTTAACATTCAAAATATCAATGCTGATTTAAAAATAAATATAATATCCCATCTCTACCTCCTAAAAACTTAGTAAAACGTCCAAATAAAGAAAAAATAAAGATATTTACTTTATTTTAGAAACCTAGATCTCTACTAGTAACTAAATGTTTTTAAAATAGGCATTCAAAATAGACCTGATCATTTCCTGTAAAAATACCAGTAATTCTTAACCTTACACATTATTTCTGTTCATTTCTGTGGTATATTTTAAAGAATGAGGGTGCAGTAAGTATACAAGTGCTACACTAATTTGTCAATGTAAAATGTTCAACCCTTTTAATGTAAACTTTATGTTTAAATGTCCAAAATATCATGAGATAGTTTGTGATTTACAGTAACATAAATCCTGACACATTTTAAAAAGTCTGTGATGAAAAGCATGAAAACAGATATCGGCAGGTTTTGTCGGGGATGCCTTAATCTTGTTCTCGCCACCGTTCACCAGCAGGGGGCGAGCTGTTATAGCGGTTGGTTTCAGGGTCCCTCATTGCAAAGACAAACGGTACACTATTTACAATACAGCTTCAGATAGTTTGTAAACTTGTTTGAATCCATGCTTAATGTCACATGTTATAATCATAACTCACATATCAGTATTTACAGTTTGAGGATGTCCATTCACATGTAAAACCCACTGTCATGTGGTAATGTCAGTCTACCTCTCAAACTCACATTATAGGGAACAGAAATGGCTCAGATATAAACAAGTCGTAGATTAAATAACCTCAATTAATGAATTCTTCCATTCCATGAACTGATAAAACATACATAAACAGTGTACTTATACCTATGTACTTTATACAGTGTCTCATGTCCTGAGTCACAGTGGTCTGGTTGAAGCTACTGTCCTCTATAGGCTGCCATATCTAGTCCCTGATGATAAATGTAGCAGCTTATGTAGCTTTACCTGATGTGACTTTAAAAGATAACGTTCAGGGCCACAGATAAAAGGTGTCTGAAAGCATCTTGAGATTCTGCAGTGAGACTGAGAGATGAGCACAGAATGAAATGTTCTTGAGACGACCATACTTTTCTCATCGACTGGGGGTGTATTATATTATCTTTAAATTGTAAATCAAAGAAAATGAAGTTTGGCTCGATTCTACTTCGTTTTAGCATTTTCTGACAATGATCTGTCAAAGTCAAAACAGTTCTTTGAGTCTGAGATGCCCCTGCAGGCAAATAGGTTTGTTTCAGTATGCAAATTGCATGGCCACGTGATTTATTAAATACCACAGTAATGTTTCTTACTGGCCAGTGGATAAGTCATACCAAGTGGTGCAATCATTTTCATGTTCTAGCAGAGTCCAAAAGTTCACTGCCAAAGACGTCGAAATGTGGCGATCTGCTACATCTTAGTGGGAGCTTTTTTGATGTCGGAGTTTTAGGTTTTTAAGACAAATAAGGAAAAGAAAAGGCTGGTGGTCTCTAGGCCTTTGAGACTGTGAATTTCAAAATAATACACCCCTGGCTCGGTAGATCTGTCAGATTACTGAAAAATGAAATGGAATTAAGTTCCAGCCTTCTCAGACTGACCTCAATATGTAAACCGTTCTGACAACACTATCAAACGATCTTTGCGCCGCTTTGCATGAGAAAGAGAGTCGATCATGAGGGAAGCTTTGCCGGCTTTAAGATGGCTGTCAGATTCCTTACCACAGATAAGAAATCACAGAGAAAACAGAGAAGGCAGTGCTGTTGGAGTCAACACTGAGATGAAAGTGTGAAGCGAGAGTTTAGCTTTTAAATATTTTATGAGAGAAAAAACCCATGGTGCCACTACACAAGTCCTACAAATGACTCGTGTTCATCTCGGCTGTAAACACACCTGAGAGAGAAGCAGAGCAACAAAAAGCACTGCTGAATCATTTCTCTCAGGAGTTTTTTTTCCACCTCCTAAAAACTGTGTTGCTTGTGGTCTATTTTTTCTTTATTTTTCAACTCACAATGATCTTTCCTGCACAATATAAAATCTTTAAGGGGCGGAGTTAAGCCCAGATTGTTTAAAATAACATAAACTGTGCAAGCTGGAATATAGATAATATCAGTGTTGTTTGTATCTTTGAGAAAAATAAACTGGGCAGTGGAAAAAAGTATGGCCCTCCAGCCATCTCTGCAGTGACGTCGTCAAGCTGTAATCATTACATTTATAGCCAATAAACTTGTCACTTCTCTAAAAAGTCGTGGAGCTGAAGATTGTCCAGGTTAAGGGTCAACTTGAGAAGGATGGGAGAGGAACAGATCCCATCTGACAGTACTGGACATGACATCATTGGTTTGTATCCAGGGCACGCTCAGAGTAAGGAGGGAGCTCTTACTGTTTGATATTCTTTGGAACTTCCAGGCCTGTCACTAATGTCACCTGAAATAGAGAAACGGAAAAAACACTCATTGAAATCAGCACGAATCAGGCAGTGATCTTAGAGATCAGAGTGGGCACATAAAAGCACCACTGCATCTATTTCATGTGAAATTTGTTTTGGAGAAGACACATTTATTTACCTTTGGAACACACAGTAATCTGAGCTCATGGGTTAGGAATCATTCACTAAATGTCTCATAAACTGCATAAATATAACCTATATTTCATCTGAATTTTACAGTAATGTAGTTGCAGCTTGGTTGCTTTGAAGTTTGTGTTAATCATCGCATCTGTGTACAGAATCTCTCCTCGGGGAGCCATTTTTCCTTGCTATTCTTGAATTTAATTCCTCTTCTTTTTTCATTGAGTTATTTTGCAGTAAACACTTTACCGAGGTCAACAATCAAGGCAGCCCATCAGGGAGCTGGTTATTTTCCATTGCTGTTAAACATGGCACTTTAACACACACAGACCTGCACATTTCTGTTGAGGCTGACGGCGGGCACAAAGACCCCGTCCAGGTTCTCAAAGGCAGTTGGGCCATGCTGTTCCTTATTGATGTAGAAGGTCAGTGTGCGTTTAGTCAGATCCAGCAGGACACCCACAGTCGAGCCCTTAGTGATGCCTCCCTCTGCCCTACACACACCCACACACACAAAGCTAGTCAATTTTGTTATGTATATGTGCCGTAAATGCACAGATTTTATAGTAGGTTAAGTTTCACATTGAAGGTAACACAGCACAAATATGACTGTAGTTGTGTCATGCTGCAAAAAAAGACAAATATATATGTAAAAGAATGAATACAAAACATAGTCACCGAAGAGTCCTTTAACTCATTCACAGCTTGTTTAAAGACAGCACTCTGAAGTCTGGGGATGCAGCAACAGGTTCTTTAGTATTTCTTGCCAAATGGCAGCAGAGTGAACAGGCTGTTGCTGGGATGGTTAATGTGTTTTTTAATTAATTATTATTATTATTATTATTATTTTGGTTTATGATACTTTAATCTACGTGTGTGTTAAATTAGTTAAAGTTTTAAAAAAATCTGATCACTCTTGTGTTCATATTTTGTGTGTTTTATGTGACATTTGTTGGCGTCTTCTACATGGAACCTGAAGCTAACAGTGCATCAAATGGCAAACAAAGACCCCTGTAACTCATAAATCAAAGTTAGAATTGGCTCAGTTGCTGTTGAATGAATTATTTCACATATCAAATGTATTTAAAATTAAACGTCTGCTCTTTTTGTCTAACACGTAAACTCTCTGTTCTCTGTTTTAAGAAGTGACTTAATGAAAACGATCTATGGCAAAAACCTGCGCTCCAAAAAACTATGTTTTAACCACAAAGCTTGTGTTTTTGCTAAGAGCTAAACAAATGTCTCTAAACTTATAGAAATGCAGACACTCACCAGGATTAGGCTGTCAGGGCACTAACAGATAAAGAAATCAATATGAGATTAAGAAGTCAAAAATAAAGCTCCGACACGACACGATGAATGACATGAAAGGTGGGTAGAGAACTGACAAGTCAAGAGAGCAGATATTTTTCATGAATAAATCTTTAATGAGAGTTTGATGGCTTCCTTGTGAAGCAGACAGAGAGACGGTGCAGATGCATGTTTTGATGTTTCCTGCAGCCATCTTATACAGCTCCCCTGTGTGTTTGTTAGTCTGTTTGTTAGTATTGTGTGAGCCTTCGGGTTTCTCTGTCATCGTGTGCATCTATGGTTATAGCTTCCAAACCTCTTAGAAGTATGAGACTTAATGCACAAGACAGAATGATGAATGCATAAGGGAAACACTTTACAGAGTCCCTGTCTCCTGTTGTTTTACTCAACGACAAAAGTTGCTCATGAATTACTTAAAATGATGAGTGCTGCTTTCTAGTAAGACAAGATTTAACAAGTTGGATTTGTTAATGTTACAAACTAATTGAATCATATTTTATAGTAAAGGAAACAGCAGTATTGCTACAGTAATAATACATTATAGTACATTAGGAATGATATAATGACAATCTTGGGATTGCCATGTTATGAAAAATTAAATTCAGCAGGTATTTCTCCTTCTCTTCATGAATCACCGTAGTGGGATTATCATTAAAGGATTAAAAGCTTCGCCAGCAAAAATAGAACAAATTAAATCCCAGCATCACTCCACTCAGATTTAATTGTGCCTTCTAATTAATGGTTTATTAAATATTTGAGGGCTTGAAGGATGTTACAGAAAATTCCTAATGAAGGAACGTAAACTACTGATTTCATATTATACTATCCGGTCTGCAGATACACATGTTAAAGGCATTAATGTTATGAACAGCTTCTTCCAAGACAGAAAGTGCTACAACAATCCTTTAGAGGGGTTGATGAAAGAGCTGAAAACTCCATGAAAGCTTTGCCGCAGGAACGGGGATTTTTACAACCTAGCAGCCTATGAGTTGTTCACACAGCATGAGTAATATATTCAATTTTAACTTTGTAGTTTGACAAAACAAAACAAATTTAAAAATTTCAAGATTTGTCTTTTGTTCTTTGTATTAAATAACTGCAGCGGGGAAAACCAGCGTGATAATAGTGAAAGTCTGGAAAAGCTGTCAATGTCTTTTTTAGCTTTCCTGATGTTCCCTTCAACAATCTGTCCCTGGGCATCGCTGAAATCCTTTCAGCATGACTACAAGTTGTCGACTGCTCCCTGAAGCTCCCTTTCTAACCGGATCTCCTCGAGTGTGTCAAATGGAGCTCTTCTACTTGACTTAAATTTTTGGGGCAAAGAAAGAAAGTCCCAAATCTGCAGAGCATGAATTGTCTTCATAATTGCATGTGCCAATTTTCCTCATCTTTTTGCTGTTCTCTTTATGGATCAACATAGTGGATCATCTGTCTCTATCTCTAGCATCCTCTTCTGTCACACAAACTTACCTGTAGTGTCCTCCTTCACTCCAACCAAAAATCTTCTGTGTGATCTTCTTCTTTTCCTCCTCTGCACATGTCCAAACCATCTCAGCCTTGCCTTTCAAACTGTGTCATCAAAACACTCGACCTGAGCTGGTCCTCTAATCTTGCCAGTTCTCTAATCTTAGATACTTCAACTCTGCTACCTCCTGTCTTTATGTTAGTGCCACCATGTCCAAGCAACACATCCCAGGTAAACCTTTCCTTTCATTCTTGCCTGCACCACATCTCAACCAAGTGTTCTCTCACAGAAGCCTCGGGCTGTTACCCAATTTGCAAGTCTCCATTGACAGTCTGACCTTAAGGAAAAATTCACAGTGCACTCTCTTAAGAAAGACCTGATAGGCAAACACTGGGTTGTAGCTGGGGAACAAACCCCCACCAGAAGTGATGTTCCTCAAAATGATCTGATCATTTTGACAACAAAAGCCACTGAAGAGGTTTGACGTCCATGATAAAATCTCACAATGCTCATGCACAGAAGTGGAATTCTGATCTACAACGATTCTCGAAATAGCAGCTGAAAACAGACCTAAAGTTCACAAGGACATGAGGATGAAAGGCAAATCTAAAACAAATAAACTCAGGCACTGTATTGGAAGGTAACCAGTATATTATTTTAAAAAACAATCTTAAATTAGTCTTTTGTCAGTTGTCTTTGCATTTGAATGATATGAGCCTCTGGATCCTGCAGGATATCAGTTTGGGATTTTTCTTGAAAACATGCAGATGGAATCTCTTAATTGTTCTCATTTTTTAAATATGATATGTATTTTATGCCAGTATTATACAACATGTCCAATGGTAGGGAACAATGGTTAAAAGTTATCACTAAAAACTGTTGGTGGTGTTGTTGCTCCCCATGCACCTACCTGTTGGTGTGGGAGTTGTTGTGCATGAACCAGGAGCGGTTGTTGTCCACATACATGGCCCAGGCTTTGTCATCTTTCCCCAACATCATGTCCTTCATGGTGTTGATCCTTGCTATGCCAAACGCAGGATCTGGGTGGTTGTCATAGCGATCAATGCTGACCTCCCAATAGTGAATGCCCTGAGATTCAATAGGGGGTAAAAAAATTAATCTTCTATAACTTCTATAACCAAAAATCAACAGAAAAAGGCTAATCGCTGTCAAATTTAAATGGAAAATATCTGTATACACTTCACCTTGGAGAAAGCAGCAGTCCCCAGCACCACACGGTCATCATAGCTGTTACAGCTAACTGTCTGGTTGTCATTAGTCAGAACAATGTCCCGATGAGCTGAGGTGGGGTCAAAGGTGAACCAAGCCACTGTAAGAAGGACACAACAGTTAGCCTGCTAATAGTCTTTGGAAATTCTGTAAGTCTGTACTAACATTCACACTAAATTTAGTCACATGTTGTATTCTGCATCTTATTAAAATAATTTTAAAAACTGCTCATCCAAAGTGAACCTTACTGGGTAGCTATACCTACCCACACCTACAGTAAAGCCAATAATTATATCACTGATTCTAGAAGGGCCATGCTTTCTTTTTCATAGGATTAAAGACCCTATACAGTCCTTTGAAAATAAAACATGATTCAAAGCTCATAGAACCACCTTTAGCAGAAATAACTTGAAGTAATTGTTTTCTTTATAACTTTCAGTGTCTTAATTCATTATGGCCATATTTGCTATATAGCTTTGCTTCATTTCGTTAAGGTTTGATGTCATTTATTAATGCACAGCTCTCTTAAGGTCCCAAAACAGCATTTCTGTCAGGTTGAGGTCTGAACTTTGACTGTGCCATTGTAGCATATTGATTCTTTTCTATTTCAGCTATTTATTGTAGATTTGCTGGATAATTTTCCTGTTGCATGAACCAATTTGGGTGTTCTTGCAAACATGATCACATTTGACTCTAAAATACTTTAGTATCAGAGGAGTATAGAGGAGTTTAAGGGTGACTCAATGACTGCGAGGAGCCGAGGTCCTGTGGGTGCAAAACAAACCCAAACCATCACCGCTCCACCACCATGTTTGACTTTCTCCAAACATGGCGCTGTACATTAAAAGGACATTGTTCGAGAAGTCTTGTGGTTTGTTCAGTTCAAAACCTAAGCTGTGCTACAATATTCTCTTTAGACAGTAGTAGGGATGGGTACCGGTATCCGGTGCCATTATGGCAAAAGCAGCGCACATTTCATTGCTTTATTTCGGTGCTTTTTTTTTCTTCCTGAGATGTCATACACTTTGGATTCTAGCCAATCATTTTATCTTTGCAAGGATAGTAGGTGGGCCCAGGTACGTACATTCTTTTAGAGCTACAGATTAAAAATGCCCAAGGCAAAGTGGTCAAAAGTCTGGCTTTACTTCACAGCAAAAGATGCAAACTCAGCAGCCTGCAACAAGTGCTTTAAGGTGATACTGTGATACTGTGCAAAGGAGATAACACCTCGAATCTGACAACCAACCTGGCGATGCATAGCGTTTTTTTAGAAGCCAAGAAATGCACCAAGTTAGCAACATCCCCCAAGAACCCGAAGAGTAGAGTCCTGGCCCCTAGCCCTGCCAGTGTAGCAGAAATGATGACGGATGATGATGGCAGCAGCAGCCGTTCTTCTCTGCGTGAGTAGCTTAATGTTCGTGTGTAATTTAAGTTGAGTAGGCTAACCACGTTATTAAATTAATGCATGTAAGGTGAACTAGCAAACACCGTTGTAGTTACATGCGGCTGTCTTCTTGTTTGATGGCAGATACTCCCTTCACCCTGGCCAAAAAGGCTAAAATGACCAAAGCAAAAGTTTGAGCACCGTTTAAGCACCAGCACCGTTTCAAAAGTACTGGTTTGGCACCGGTATCGGATAAAACCTAAACGATACCCATCCCTAGACAGTAGAGGCTTTTTACAAGCATCTTCCAAATGACCCATACTTGAGTCTGTTACACCTTCTCTGAGCATTGTGTGGTCTGAAAAGTCAAACTAGTTTAATTGCTGTGACTGATTTTTTTAAATTATCAAAATACTTTGAACAAGCTCAAGGAATACACATAAATACAACTTTCAGCTTAACTCATGTGGAGCAGGGAAATTATTTTACTGCTATTGTTAAATAATTGTCATCATTACCATTGCATTAATAATAAAATCTGGAGTTTATATTGCATTCAGGGGTTAAACAGTGTCTCTTTCAGAAAGACTGAGTTGCAGGCTGACAGGAAGTTGTATGCAGAAGTGAAAGCAGATAGTTATTTTGAGCCGCAGGCTAAGACGAGGCTTTAACAATGTAACAGATAGCTTTAAGAAGGCCTTAAGCAGTTATGACTATTTTATACACAATGCATATCTGTGCTTATTAAAGAGTTGGAGCTCGGTCAATTAATTGGGGGTCGGAAGCTTTGTTCGCCGCGATGTTCGGACAATCTATTGTGCAAGTGACTTGGAGCCATAGAAGGAATTGCAATACATGCTTACAAAACACTTATATATCAGATCATTTTATATTAAGGTTTTAGTAGAGGTTCTTGGTTAAAACATTTATTTAGTAGAAGACATACACATAGTCTCAGTGAGCTTCTGGTCTGGTAAAAGGTCAGAAGTGCAACAGGTGAATTGAGAAAGAGCATTTGAGGACGAGACACAGACAGTAGGTGAAGAGGTGACACAAAGAGCATGTGAGGTCGTGACACACACACATAGAGTTAAATTTATTCAGAGGAACCGTTTCTTGGTGTCTCGGCAAGAAAGAGGAACAATTCATTTTAAGATAAGAACGGAAAGTACCAAGCCATGAAAATAGAAGATGATTTTCTGGGTGAAAAGTCATGATGATGTTGATCTGATCTATGTATAAAATGTACCGGTGACGCATGAAGGGGCGTCAGTAAATAAACCCTGATGCTATAAAATATCTGTTCATGCTTTGATTAAGTCGAAGACTACTTCCTGTCTGCGTACAGAGTTGTCTTCCCACACGTGTGTTCATTAAAATCATTGTTTGACCAAAGACCTTCTGGACCAAGAATTGTGTGTACTCTCCTTCCTCAACTTTGAATCTTAACATTTGGGGGCTTCGTCCGGTGGTTGAGGAGGGAGGATTGGAGGTTTAGATGGAGAAATTTGGTGGTCTCTGAGGTGGTCTGACGGGCAGACATGAATTCCAGTGGTCGAAGTGAGTGGGCATAAGCCGGCTTATCCAAAAGGTAAGGCACTACCTGTTGAATTATTTCCAAAGTGTGCCAAATTGGACATGATAATATTTAAGTCTACTCACTAAAGTTACTGGTGGATGTCTGTTTTGATTTTGATGAAAAATCTCATGAGTTGAAGCAGTTAGAGTTCTGCTAAGAAGAATGAAGAAATGAAAGCAGTAAAGTCTGCTAAAGCAGTAAAGTCTGCTAAAGCAGTTAGAGTCTGCCAGGAAAAGTTTAAATACTGGGTTGAAGTCCCAAAGAAATTGAGTTAGAGTCTCAAGTAGTTTGGTAGGGTATTTGGTCATTTTGTGGGTTAAAGTCCCGGTTGGTCATTAGGTCAGACCTTGGTTGGTCATTTTGTGGGTTAGAGTCCCCATTGTCCATCAGGGTCGATCTGCCTCAGTTATACACTTGTTTCGGGTGTTGATTGTTGTTTTAAAGTATTATAAATTATTCTAGAACGGCAGTTCGAGTCTGCTAGGAAGCGCAGAGCCCGGAGGTTACGCTCCCTCCTTGTCGTGGACGCGCGACATTGACCTCTCGGTGAAGAGGGATAGTTCAGTGTGGTTTAACTGTGGGGTACAGGGCATCCTGGAATTAAACTAGGAGTTAGAGTCTCCTTACCGTTTGGAACGGTATCTGCGCTTTTTTGGGCAGCAAAGGTTGGACCTTGGGTGTTGGACACTTTTAAATTGAGTTAGGGATTTTAGAAATGAGGCCAGAAACAGTTAAAGTCTTGATACTGGTTAATTGGTCGCAAAAAACTCAGGGAGTTTATCCGCTGGGCGGTTATTTTAAATTTGTCTAAAATTGTGTAGGCGCTAAAGCTGACAGATCTGACAGTGGTTGTAAATATAAGACGTCGTTGTAATATAGAATAATAAAGGTGTGAGAGGTATTTCTTTGGTGATGTAAAGTAGGATGTTTTAAAGTTTGAAAGTGTTTTTAATTTAAGAGATGCATGAGTGATGTTATAAGAGTTTAGTTTATTTAAAAGGTGTGTGTGAGAGGATTATGAAATCATTGTGTGAATGATGCTACATTTTAGGTCAAAAGTTAGTAGAATTACAGAGGGTTTGTAGATTGTAAATACAAAATAAGTTTGATTAGCCTGGAGAAACAGCAAAGCAGCTTGAGCTGCTCAGAGCAGCTGCGTGCTGTGTGTATGTAACAGGAAATGGTGTGGGTGACAGGAAGTTTGCAGGCCCATATAAGGTGACGAGTGAGCACCCAGAGAGAGAAACAGATGAGTTAAACTCTAGGCAGATAAAGCGAATGGAGGTTTTGAGAAAAGAAATGAAAAGGATATTAATTGTATGTTTTAGTGTGTTAACACAGATTACAGATAAATGAAGGTGGACTTCTCTCAACCTGGAATTTTGAGTACGGCGCCAAAACCACTAGAGTAGCATAATTGGGAGAAAACAGGCCAGATTTTGGCTTAAAATTTTACAGCTTGACCTCGCACTTGTCCCCATCCTGAGAAGAAGCTCAAAGGACAGTTAATCTCCTGATGAAGACCGACAGAACATCGTGGACTTGAGAAGAATTAATAGCAGGCAAAAGACAGTGCAACGGAAACCACACTGACGACACCAGCAGCAGCATGAAAGGAACCACGAGGTGGAAACATGTACTGTAAATTACAGGCTGGGCAGTTGAACAGTGGGATAATGAACGGTGGTAAAGCACTGGACACTGATTGTCAGATTTGTCTTGCTTGGAGTAATCTTGAAAGGGACGAGTGAAAGGATCAACAGGAAAGAAGAAACCACGTGATGAACCATGCACGGTGGACAGCAGGCTGGTAAGAACAGTGTGACATGACTGTTTAAAGGCACTGAATGTGGTATTTTGCCAGGCTGGGACTTGATCCAAAAGGAAAATACTGAAGAGAAACAGAGAAGAAACAGACTGTGTTTGCTGGAATTCAAGACAACAAAAGGACACTGAGAGAAGAGGACAGTGACCAGTGAGAGGTGAAGCAGGACGAGTTCGACTGTGAGAATAGAGGGTGTAATTGGACTGAAAGTGAAGCTTGAACTCATGATGGTTTAGAGATGTCCACCGTCACAAACAAAGAGGTAAACAAGAATAGAAAACACACATACACAAAGTGTTACATGTGAAATTATTTCTGGAAAGAATCAGAAGTGAGATAGTTTTGAATTAAGAAATCAGGGAAAAGATGCATGAATTAAACCTGACTATAACATATAGAGGCAATGAAGAAAGCAGCTTACACTTACTGAACATTAACAAAATACATAGGAAAAGCAATGAAGACCTGCTTACACGTATATACATGACATAAGTTGGGATTTCTGACCAGAGAAAGGGAAACGGGTAGTTTAAGTATATATGAAAATAATGAAAATGTCTCAGTTGTGTTTCTATAGGGGCGAAACAGATCTGGATCAATTTTCCACGTGCGGCGGTCGGAAGAAACCTGTAGGTTAACTTGACTGGACATGCCAAGGCAAGTTTCTGGTTGAATTGTTTACAGCGCCATGTCTCCATAAACCTGACAAGTGGGCCCTAATTTCTGGCTGAGGAGCAGGGACGCTGTTAATAAGGTGGGAACTTAAAATTTGGGTTAGCAAATTTGGGAAAGAGAACTGACGGCTTAAGTGGAGAATTGTGCAGGAGTCTGACACACTGCAAAAGCAACATATGCAAATTCACATACACAAACAGAAAATGCATTAACCTTATAAAGACAAGACAAGCTCATGGAGTTTAATGCATAGACACTGATTAAACCTGGCTAAGAACACAAACATATGCAATGAAGAACAGCTTGCTATTTTGTATGAATGATACAATGGTGTGAATGTTTAATAAAATGCATTTGAGTTTGTAATTGAGGAATAGAATAAGCCATATGACAAAGGGAGTTATGAAAACAAAAAGGGATTAAAGTAGTTTTAAAAAAGAGTGACTTAGGAGTGCTCTCGTACTGAGTGATCAACACTAGTGATCACTGTTGGAAGAAATAAAATGATTTAATGAGTTGGTGATGTTTAAACATATGTTTCTGTTGTTACAGCAACTCATTGAGAGATGACTCAGTATGCAAATTAGTTGGAGTGAGTGGTGACGTAGGAGCTTCCTGTATGTGTGTGACTGAGGAAGTGACTTTCAGAAGAGGAAGCATGGCAGACGAGAAGTGCAGATTTGGGTAGGAAATATATAGTTTAGTGATATGTTGTTGTAAGGGGGTTTTATGCTGAATTGAAGTATGTTACAGAGCATAAGGGGGTGATTTTTGTGTGCAAATTGTGTGGTTTTAATGAGACTTTTGGTGTATTGAGGAGGTGAAATTATGTGGTGGCAAGACTTGTGTGTTTAAGGTTGTTGTGGTGATGGGTTGATTCTGTCAGTTAGGTTTGGGTTGGTGTTTTTGTTTTTAATAGAGGGAGTTTTAGGAAACATGGACATGTCTAAAAAATTGGGCCCATTATTTTGTAACAGTGCACTTAAAGAAAACCTGTCAGGTGATTTTGTTTTGTTTTTATGAGCTAACAATCAGCTCTATTTTTTCATCTCTGTTTTAAGCAGGCCTGCAACAGTGAATAACGGCGCTGAAAATTCTCGGGAAGAGCAAATATAAGGCGGCTTTCCAGATTACAATTGGCTGAGGAGAGCTACCTGTGGGGACTATTCAGGTCGTAAGTCCCTGTAAAAAGGATTTTATGCGAGTCAATCCAGTCCAAAAGCATAAAGAAATATTTTCCTATGGAAAATAAAAAATGACTGAGCTCATTTTGCTGAGGGTGGAGTCCCTGATCGTGCGGGAAGCTCCACTATCAGCAAATACATGGTGTGACTGCATGTGAGTGAATGTGTGACTGCATGTGAGTGAGGATGAATTAATGTGGACAAACAATTTGTTTTTACCAGAGAAAATTTCTGTTTTGTTTTGTTGACTGGGGTTAGATTATGGGATTATAGTATATTGTTGGGAGAATGCCAAATGCTAAAGGGGAAATATTTTTTGATGTAACTCAGTTATCATTAATTGAAGAAACACATGACTGATAACTGTTCTGTTTTAAGTTTATTTTTATGACATAGATTGGATCATGAGTGAGGAAACTGAGCATTTTTAAGTTTTGTATAGTATCTTGACACATGAAATGTATCAAGATAAAGGGGGGTTTAGGGTTTAATAATTTAATTGTTTAATAATTTAGGATCATTTTAGGACCTTTTGGGTTTTTGATCATTTGGATATGGTAAAACTGAAACTGTTATTTTTAAGTTAAGGTTAAAGGATTAAAAGTGAACTTGTCACGGTTTGCGAGGCAAGCCGTGTGGAGTTGTAGAAAAGGACCCAAAAGGCGGCAGCTCTGGTGCAGGTGAATATTTATTTACAACGGTGGGCACAAAACAGCACTGGTGGAAAAACAACCTAAACTGGGTAAGCTAATAACACAAACCAGAAACGAGGATGCAGGGAGGTCCGGGGAAATACACACAGAGAACACAGGGAGATTACACACAGGTGGGGAACACAGGTGACACTGATAAACATAACGAGACAGGGCAGGAGTGAACACAACATTACGTATACTGACGAGAGACTGTCAAAGTAAAACAGGAAGTACACAGAGGTTCAGACAGGAGGAGAGATCAAGGGGAGAACACAGACATAACAGGCTGGGGGAAACATGGAATAAACACAAAGAGAGACGAGAGCTCATAAATACACAGAGGGGCACAAGGGGGTAAGAGTCACAAAGGGAAAAAACACTTAGGGAACACCACAACAGGACACCTGAGAAAACCTGGCCTAAATAAGGAGCGAAAATACAAGGAACCAAGAATACTGGGCCAACATGGCCCAGGACCATGACAGAACTGAATCCTGTTTAGAAGATACAATGCCGGTTTTTCAAAGCTGTGAATAAGTCTTAGAGGGAAAATTAGTGAGGGTTGAAGGAGTAGAACAGGTTTGATTTTTTGATCTTTAGAAGAAGTGGTTATAATGTAGGCGTACACATACAGATATTACATAGGTTTATTTTTAGGATAAAGGGGGAGCTTCTACGTAGAAATGATTTTTATACATATTGCATTTTGTGCTTTTAAAGGAGTTGTGGCTCAAATTTGTCTCTGGAGGGTCACGAGCCTTTGGCTAGCGCTATGATTAGCCAATCTACTGTGAGGATAATATGAGTTCATGAAGGATTGCACACGCTTACAGACACAGAGTTAAGAAACACACATGACAGTATTGATTCCAGGCAAAAGGCCTTAAATTCATTTAGCTTTTAACTGAACTTAAAGAAGGACCAAAGAGGAAGGAAAGCATATATTTTGGTTAAGTCTGATAAACTAGAATTAGGAGGTATTGTTACATTAAAAGGAGCAAATGAAATAAAAAAGGCTATACCAAAAACAGGTGATAACATAGGAAATGTGAGGTTTTAAAATGAAGTTAGTGTTAACACATAGGAGTTGTTTCAAGGCAGCATTTAGCTATGATGAAATGTATACAGGAGTAATTGCTTATATGCTTAAACTTAATTGATTAAAGTGGTTGTTTTCTTTTGGAGTAGAGGAACTTGCAGCAGCGACAATTTGTGCACAGGATGTTGATGATCAGATAAGGGAAAATAGAGCGAGCAACTGGACGTGAAAGCAGGGCTTAAAGAGTTTAAAGTGATGAGGAACGTTGAAGAATATACATAAATACAAGTCAATAAGTTAAGAGCATAATTAGGATCATGCTTTTGATTAAAGAGTCCCAAAAAGGATAAGTTAGGGAGATGCAAGAAAAGGTGTTTTGTTTCCTTTGCAGAAGATCTCGGCGACCACAGGAGGGGCGAGGATCCTGGAGATCTCGAGGCCTGCTGAACCACAATGTATTGCGACCTCTGGTGTTCCAGAGGTCGTGAGAGGGAGTGTGGAGCAGGGAAATTATTTTACTGCTATTGTTAAATAATTGTCATCATTACCATTGCATTAATAATAAAATCTGGAGTTTATATTGCATTCAGGGGTTAAACAGTGTCTCTTTCAGAAAGACTGAGTTGCAGGCTGACAGGAAGTTGTATGCAGAAGTGAAAGCAGATAGTTATTTTGAGCCGCAGGCTAAGACGAGGCTTTAACAATGTAACAGATAGCTTTAAGAAGGCCTTAAGCAGTTATGACTATTTTATACACAATGCATATCTGTGCTTATTAAAGAGTTGGAGCTCGGTCAATTAATTGGGGGTCGGAAGCTTTGTTCGGCGCGATGTTCGGACAATCTATTGTGCAAGTGACTTGGAGCCATAGAAGGAATTGCAATACATGCTTACAAAACACTTATATATCAGATCATTTTATATTAAGGTTTTAGTAGAGGTTCTTGGTTAAAACATTTATTTAGTAGAAGACATACACATAGTCTCAGTGAGCTTCTGGTCTGGTAAAAGGTCAGAAGTGCAACAGGTGAATTGAGAAAGAGCATTTGAGGACGAGACACAGACAGTAGGTGAAGAGGTGACACAAAGAGCATGTGAGGTCGTGACACACACACATAGAGTTAAATTTATTCAGAGGAACCGTTTCTTGGTGTCTCGGCAAGAAAGAGGAACAATTCATTTTAAGATAAGAACGGAAAGTACCAAGCCATGAAAATAGAAGATGATTTTCTGGGTGAAAAGTCATGATGATGTTGATCTGATCTATGTATAAAATGTACCGGTGACGCATGAAGGGGCGTCAGTAAATAAACCCTGATGCTATAAAATATCTGTTCATGCTTTGATTAAGTCGAAGACTACTTCCTGTCTGCGTACAGAGTTGTCTTCCCACACGTGTGTTCATTAAAATCATTGTTTGACCAAAGACCTTCTGGACCAAGAATTGTGTGTACTCTCCTTCCTCAACTTTGAATCTTAACACTCAGCAAGGGATATTTTCATCTCTGGCTGATAAAAACAAGACTATAAATGTAATCACTCTGTCAAATAATCACATTAATATGTATTAAAAGATTCTTTTATAATGAATGTGACCTTAGAAATCTTTGTACGGCGGTTGTGGGCAACAACTAATTGGGTTCATCCACAGAAAACAATGCACTTGTAAAGTGTAGGCCTGAGACGGGAAATGTTTCATCAACTACCAATGCATTATTAAAAAAGTGCTTGCACGTGAGATTTTTACTGTCACACTACACGGATGCCATGTTTTTGTTTGCAGCCATTGCTGTCTGTTCAACAAGAGTCACGTCGCCGCAGTTTTCTTTCTCGGTGTAGCTGCGGTACAATCCTCAAAGAGAGAGAGAGGAGGAAGAGGAGGAGAAGGGGAGGGAAAAAGAGGCAGAGTAGGCAGGAAGAAGAACGATGATAGAGAAGAATAAAAAGAGGGCGGGTGGGATAAACAGTTATCAGTCAGAAAACAGACTCTAATGCCCATTATTGTTGTGGCTGGTTCAGAGACACTGTTTGTGTGTTTGTGTATTGTAAAAATCTCCACCCGCATTGCTCTGCTGTTACACAGTGGGTGTCTCTATTTTCTTCTTTCACCTCCTCTTTCTCTGAGTCCTTAATCTCATTCTTTCCTTTCTTCTCCAGCAGTATATTCTGTTTTTTCTCCCTTTGCAGTTATGTTTTTTCCTTCCTTTTCTCTTTTTCCTTTGCATCTCTGTACAGTTTTACCTTTATCCTCTTTTTCCATTGCCCCCTTTCTTTTTCTTACTTAACCGCTCCTTTGATCTCCTTTTCTTTCCTTCTGTTTTCTTCTTGTTTGTGACTTTTCTTTACTGTCTACTCAAACCTGGTCTACTTCAGCTTTTTTCCATCCGCTTCCTCTTCATTATTCCGTTTCTCTTTTCTTCCCCTTTCTTTGTCTACTGTTCCTGTCCAGTGTATTTCCTTCACCCTCTTCAAAATCTTCCACCTACCTTTCTCCTGCCTTCTCCCAAAAACATCTCCTCCTCTATGTAAGAGGCTTTTCTGTTCACAGTTACATAGGTCAGATGAAATTACATCATGAAACCTGTTTTACAAAGAAGCTCGCAGACAAAAAAATCCCTTGGGTAAAAATATATAATGAAATCAAGACAGCCAAAAGAGCAGAATCAAAAGTAAGGCAGACAAAGAGTCCATCTGTCATGCTCTGGAAGCTAAGCCAGTTCCAGCACACACCACGTACCATCAGAAGTCTTGAGCATGACTGTCTTGCTGTATGGACCCACTCCAATGGAATTATAAGCTTTCACCCTTGCGTTGTAGGAACTGTTGAAATGAAGACCATCGACTGTACACACTGTTTCCTTCCCCACATATACCTCCTGGGGGCACACACAAACACGCACACACAGACACACACAAACTCAGCATCATTTGAAATGCAAGTTGAGGCAGTATATGCTCAAGGATTAGTGAAGAGGTCAAGATCTCTAGCACTTTTAATGCATGCTTGATGATGACTCATATACTTACACACATAAAGAGTATTATCTGTCCTTTGTCAGATATGAGCATCATATTGAGGAGAGCTACTAAACATCATTTTCTGAGTTTCAGATTAGATTAGTTATTTTCACAGTAGAGTTATTGCAGTGTTTCCCAAAAACAGAAATTTCTTGGGCAGGCTGCCCACGAATCTTTTTCAACCTTCAGAGAAAACAACGAGATTGAGAAACAAGTTCAAGTTGCTGCTGTGATGGTTCTTGGTGTCGTTCAGCTGTCTTTATTCTCTTGTCCTGGAGACACAACTGCTTATTTTTTATTATCTATTTCCACAAAAAATATATGCATTTCTTTTGGGTGCACACATATGATCTGTGCCTCATTACTGCCACGATACAGAGTAATTCTGTGGGAAACACTATTAGTGTAAATCTTTTGTTTAACAAATAGTACTCACCCTGTACTGTCCTCCATTGCCATCATCCAGCTCCAGGATGTAGCCCTCGATGGGGTTGATGGTGGGCATAGCTACCCTCCAGGCCAGGGTGGCGCTGTTATTCCTTGTGCAGCACTTCTCCAGCTGCAGGAGAGGAGCTGGAGGCACTGAGGGTCTAGGCTCCACTGTGTAGAGAGATGGATGGATGCAATTTAAATTTTGCAATCAATGAATGAGAGGAATTGGGACAAAGAAGAGGTACAAGGAGGGAGACATGAAAGTGTGGAAGGATGAAGAGAGGAAGACATACAGGGATGCCGTCATCTGGCGGGTTGCCTTTAAACAGACTGAATGAAGAGAAAAAGGAGCTTTAATGACAATCTGGTGGGAGATTTAAAAAAGAGCCTTAAAGGTGAAAGAGCTCTGGGTTCATTTACAGGGTAACAGCTGGGAATTATTAAGGGCTTAAACTGGACCTAGTGAGGACTCTACATACACTTAAAGGGTAGTGTAGTGGTAGGGATGCACTGGGTTAGATTGATATGCGCTTTGAAGGCTGACTTGTAGTTTGATAGTAATAAATAAATCAGCAAAGGTGGTAAGAAAGTATGAGACATCGGCTCCCCACCAAAGGCCAGACTGATGAAAGCAAAGCATCATTCCTGCATAAAATCTGCATAAAATCAGAGGAAAAGCATCATATCAGTCTAACTCTTGTACAAAACAGGTGAAAAGCAAATTCCAAAAGGAGAAACAAACATACAAACAATAAAATAAGAAAAGATTAAAAAAATCTTTCTTCACTTTTTCATTTACAGGTACTTATCTGATAAATATATAACAGTACGGAAAACACAGGGGAAGGCAGCAGTCATGGCGGACAGTATAGGAGATAATGCATGTTTTGTTGATATTACATATTTGAATTTATGACTTATTACATGGAGATCAGCCACAACATCAAAAATACAGATTATGTAAAGTAATTAATAACGGCCATCTCTTTACAATGCAATGTTCTGCTGTAGAAATCTGGTTTCATGTCATTTATGTGGATGTTACATTGACGCAGAACATTAAATTATCCTTCAAACAGCCCAGATACTAATGCAAACATGAATCTACAAGATGTACCAGAGATAGCCTGATCCACAGACGCCCCACCCGCAACCTCCAGCAGGCAAATGATCTGCTACCTGATCGCAGAGACCAAAGGACACCTGCAGAAGTCCCAAATGTTGATGGATTGAAGCAGATTCTAATGTTGTGGCTGATCAGTCTATAGCTATCAAGCAAGACTGAATATGTGAAAACAAAATGATTAGAGGATCATGTTTACTGCACATTTCCTCAGTATATACTTACTCCCTATGATTTGTATTGCCACAGTTTAATTCATGCATAATTATATTTTTATATATGTGTCATTAGTAATATGTGAAACAAAATTATCGCAGGAAACAAAGATCTTTGTGCAGAACTGTTCAGCAGATCAGTGTCGTTTACTGTTGAAGAGCTGAAAAACAACATGCAAAGGGAAAACACCAGAGAAACACTGTGGGACAAAAAGACCAGTGAGTTTCCAACCAGAGAGCTATCGGGGCTAAGGAACGAGGCAGGAGTGACAAAATATATGCAAGGAAGGGAAACAGAGATTTACAGTGAAAAATAGAGTCTCTGAAATACCTCCTGGGCTCTCTGTCTCCATCTCAGCCTCACCACTGCCTGCTTCCTGCATTTGTTTCAATTTTGGATTCTCCTGTACATCTGGAAATATGATGTTGATTTAAGTCAGTGTTCTCTAAAGAAGTAAAAAGGATGACCAGAAGTGTAGTGTATCAATCATACACTTATTTGTCACAATGATATTAACTAAAGGTCCAAAAATTATCATTGATAAACACAAAAATCGTTTGTCAAGCCTAAACTTGAAGGTTTTGTTGTCCTTTTTGTGTTGCATTATTTTGTGTAGTATTTTGTAGTTTTAGGTAGTATTTGTGTAGTGATAAGACAAGAGATTGTGTTTTTAGGTAGCACTTTTAGAGCTAGGTAATAATTTGGTAATTGTGTGGTAATAAGTTGGAAACAAGGAGGCAATAATTTTATCATCACTATCATCACTGCCCCAGTAATATCCAAGCAGTTATTTTGTATCAACAGTGATTACTGCTGAGTAACATTACATTACTCAGCAGTAATCACTTACTGAAATCATACTATAATGCATGTATATACAGGGAGTGCAGAATTATTAGGCAAGTTGTATTTTTGAGGAATAATTTTATTATTGAACAACAACCATGTTCTCAATGAACCCAAAAAACTCATTAATATCAAAGCTGAATGTTTTTGGAAGTAGTTTTTAGTTTGTTTTTAGTTTTAGCTATTTTAGGGGGATATCTGTGTGTGCAGGTGACTATTACTGTGCATAATTATTAGGCAACTTAACAAAAAACAAATATATACCCATTTCAATTATTTATTTTTACCAGTGAAACCAATATAACATCTCCACATTCACAAATATACATTTCTGACATTCAAAAACAAAACAAAAACAAATCAGCGACCAATATAGCCACCTTTCTTTGCAAGGACACTCAAAAGCCTGCCATCCATGGATTCTGTCAGTGTTTTGATCTGTTCACCATCAACATTGCGTGCAGCAGCAACCACAGCCTCCCAGACACTGTTCAGAGAGGTGTACTGTTTTCCCTCCTTGTAAATCTCACATTTGATGATGGACCACAGGTTCTCAATGGGGTTCAGATCAGGTGAACAAGGAGGCCATGTCATTAGTTTTTCTTCTTTTATACCCTTTCTTGCCAGCCACGCTGTGGAGTACTTGGACGCGTGTGATGGAGCATTGTCCTGCATGAAAATCATGTTTTTCTTGAAGGATGCAGACTTCTTCCTGTACCACTGCTTGAAGAAGGTGTCTTCCAGAAACTGGCAGTAGGACTGGGAGTTGAGCTTGACTCCATCCTCAACCCGAAAAGGCCCCACAAGCTCATCTTTGATGATACCAGCCCAAACCAGTACTCCACCTCCACCTTGCTGGCGTCTGAGTCGGACTGGAGCTCTCTGCCCTTTACCAATCCAGCCACGGGCCCATCCATCTGGCCCATCAAGACTCACTCTCATTTCATCAGTCCATAAAACCTTAGAAAAATCAGTCTTGAGATATTTCTTGGCCCAGTCTTGACGTTTCAGCTTGTGTGTCTTGTTCAGTGGTGGTCGTCTTTCAGCCTTTCTTACCTTGGCCATGTCTCTGAGTATTGCACACCTTGTGCTTTTGGGCAATCCAGTGATGTTGTTGCAGCTCTGAAATATGGCCAAACTGGTGGCAAGTGGCATCTTGGCAGCTGCACGCTTGACTTTTCTCAGTTCATGGGCAGTTATTTTGCGCCTTGGTTTTTCCACACGCTTCTTGCGACCCTGTTGACTATTTTGAATGAAACGCTTGATTGTTCGATGATCACGCTGCATCCCTCTGCAAGATATCTCACTGTTTTTGACTTTTCTGAGCCTGTCAAGTCCTTCTTTTGACCCATTTTGCCAAAGGAAAGGACGTTGCCTAATAATTAAGCACACCTGATATAGGGTGTTGATGTCATTAGACCACACCCCTTCTCATTACAGAGTTGCACATCACCTAATATGCTTAATTGGTAGTAGGCTTTCGAGCCTATACAGCTTGGAGTAGGACAACATGCATGAAGAGGATGATGTGGACAAAATACTCATTTGCCTAATAATTCTGCACTCCCTGTATATATATATATATGTGTGTGTGTGTGTGTGTGTGTGTGTGTGTGTGTGTGTGTGTGTGTGTGTGTGTGTGTGTGTGTGTGCTACCTAAACACTGAAATACATTTTTTGCACGCAGCAATGAATTTTGTTCACTCAAATTTAGCTTTTCTTTGCTCGAAATAAATTTCTCCTCAAAATGCAACACTTGTATCTGCAAATTTTTTTTACGTGCGCCCACTTTTTTTTAATGCGCGCTCAGAATAGTGGCACACAAATAATGCCGTATGCTTGTTCTACGCTTTTTTATGCTGCATATTTTACCAGAGGTGCAAAGTTATATTCTTTCCAGTGCAGCTGAGCAGCTGCTGCTATATTATTATAAAAGTATAACAGTATAATCCTATTATCCAGTATTCAGCATTGTTTGACGGTATCAATGCAAATTTTATGTTTAATATTGTGGCTTATTATAAGGAAATGTTTGGTAATGTTTCTACTACATTTCATAGTAATATTTGTCACAATTTAAAGCATATGAAGTTCACTTTAATAGTTTATTAATATGTAATTACAAAAATGTAAAAAGGCAGTTTTGTAGTTCTTAGCCCTGTTTCCTGGTTATCACACAGAAACTACTGCAAAATACATTAGAAGGTTACCTAGGCAACCAGAGCCAGGAATGTCCGTGAGCAATCAGCTGTCAGCTTCAAAGAGATGAGTGAGGAACGAATCACTTTGCTCCAAAGCTATGCGTGGACATAGCTTTAAAGCTGTGCATAATTAAAGATGTAACTGCTTTAAGTGATAGGTCTTGTAGAGTGTTTAATTTAATTAGTTTCATTTTTGTACAAAGAATCAGCTGTTCTGTTTTTCCAATAATTGCATTTTGCTTTGAGCTTGTTTAGCCACAAACTAGTATCTTGGACAATTAATAGACAGTGAATTACAGTTCTGTGTTTCTAATCAAGCCACCTACTGTTAACCTAAACTACTCAACTCAACCATCTCATGCAACTATTAGCATCTCGTTTTAAGAAAAGTTGAGGTGAAGACAAGAAAAGAAAATGAAAGATAAAAAACATGCAGAGGAGGAATAACTAATGAATCTTTATGCCTGTGGAGGATGTTATGATGGCTATGCACATCTTTTATTTACAGTATATGGGTTTAAACAAACTTAATATTTTAGTACAAACATACCTTTTGTTGGTGCTCTGTATGTCAAAGATTAAAATTCAAATGCTTAAAATGAAATTGTCCGTCGTTAAAGTCCATACCAGATAATGGGTGAGAGAGAAAGGAATCATACAACTGAATTCCACATCTCCAGTCTTGGAGAAGAAAAGAGAGCTGATCAAAGCTTTCTGGCTTTCTAAGAAGTTTGAGTGGAGCTTAAATTGGAGAAAATCTATTTGAAGTAGAACTTAACTCAAGCCATGACCTGAAGACCCGGGACACATTTTTAAATTTAATTCACTAAGTTTTTGTCGTGTCTGTAAGAGCTAGTGTCCTTATTTTCTAGGAAGTTGACTTTGTTGGGGACAAAAAACGTTGCTGCAGCTCATTGGAAGTGTCACCCAAGATGAACCATAACATTACAAGAGTGCATAATCACAGTTATGATACCGAATATAAAATTTATCACACACAGAGCTCCACTGAATGTAATTTCCTCATTGTGAAAATGAGTATTTTGCTTATGATTTAATGGATTTTGTACTCTTAATAGCTGATAACAAAGACCGGTCAGCATTATTTACTTTTCTAGCAAAGTAACCAGGTTGAATCTGCTTCTGCACAGGGAAGACATCCCATCTTCACCGCCTAAGTGCAGCCATATGCAAATAAAATATGCATATTGGTGATTACATATTTAATATACATTAACTATACATCTGGGTAATCTCGGAGACCGCAGCGGAATGAATATAAAACACGCTGTTTACTCATGCGTGCCAACTGGCTGCTGGGTAGCAACAGCCAATTAATAGATAATTAGATGTGCACACTGTAGTATGAGTTAAAGAAACCTTAAAAGAAAAGAGCAATAGCAGCTAAATCTTATTTTGTTGACTTTAGATCATAGGTGTCAAACTCTGGCCCGCGGGCCAAATTTGGCCCGCAGCCTAATTACATTTGGCCCGTGAAGCCATACCAAATTACTATTAGAGCTGGCCTACTGGTATTATACAGCTAATATATATATTGTTTAGTATTAAGCTTTGCTTGTTCCATATTCAGTTTTCCAGTAAAACTTATTTGAGTCCATAAGAAAAGATTCATTCTTATATCTGGAGGAAGATTTTTTTTTTAAAATAAATATTAATGTTAGCCCGCGACTTTGTTCCAGTTTTGAATTTTGGCCCACTGTGTATTTGAGTTTGACACCCCTGCTTTAGATGAATCTTGTTTGTGTATGTTTGTGCATGCCAAAATTATTTACATATATCTATAATCATAGAGATTTTTTAAGTAAATCGTTGGCAAGCTTACAAGTGAGCTTTACTCCAGGGCCCTGTTTCAGGAAGCCGGTTTAGTGGAAAAACTGAGTAAGTATACCCTGAGTTAACGAAAACTCTGGGTTTTCGGTTTCACAAAGCGAGTTCAGCTGCAGCCTGAGTGAGTCACTATGACGACACACTCCGTGAAGCTAACCTGCCCCCTAGCAGGTTTACTACAACTAACCCTGACTGTCTCCGCCCCTTTGTCGGAAACCTGACAGTAGGAAGTGTCGGACATGGCGTGCCACTTCCTTGAAGAGCCAGTAGATCGTGAAGCCCAAATTCTCCGCAGAGCTCTCCGCCGGGAGAGAGTGATCAGAGCGCGTTTGGACATTTTATCATTTCCTGATGATTTTCTGTGTGAACGTTACCGTTTCTCAGCACAATCTATAATTTATTTGGATAACATCCTCAGGCCATATATTACGCATGTGACACATCGCGGACATGCTCTCAGTTCATTGCATATTATTTGTATCGCACTTCGGTTTCTTGCAAACGGGAGCTTTCTGTATAATATTGGTGACGCTGAGCACGTTTCCAAGGCTACCGTCTGTCGGGCAGCCAGGAATGTTACATTTGCACTGAAACGTCTCCTGTACTCGTTTGTGGTGTTCCCCGGTCATAGACCCACAAGATTTATCAAAGAGGGATGCCACAAAATTGCAGGTAGCAGGATGAACAGAACTTAATTCATGATGTGGTGATACTTGAACTACTACTTAAATTTTACATTTATTCCCACGGTTCCCAGGCGTGATTGGCTGTACAGATGGCACTCACATTCCAATCATTGCTCCTTCAGTAAATGAAGGAGACTATGTGAACAGGAAGTCTTTCCACAGCATTAATGTACAGGTACATTTGTGGAACCAGCTTCCAGTTTGGATTCGGGAGACAGACACTATCTCTACTTTTAAGATTAGGCTTAAAACTTTCCTTTTTTCTAAAGCATATAGTTAGGGCTGGACCAGGTGACCCTGAATCCTCCCTTTGTTATGCTGCAATAGATGTAGGCTGCCGGGGGATTCCCATGATGCATTGAGTTTTTCCTTTCCAGTCACCTTTCTCACTCACTATGTATTAACAGACCTCTCTGCATTGAATCATATCTGTTATTAACCTCTGTCTCTCTTCCACAGCATGTCTTTATCCTGTCTTCCTTCTCTCACCCCAACCGGTCGCAGCAGATGGCCGCCCCTCCCTGAGCCTGGTTCTGCCGGAGGTTTCTTCCTGTTAAAAGGGAGTTTTTCCTTCCCACTGTCGCCAAAGTGCTTGCTCATAGGGGGTCATATGATTGTTGGGTTTTTCTCTGTATCTATGAAGCGCCTTGAGGCGACTTTTGTTGTGATTTGGCGCTATATAAATAAAATTGAATTGAATTGAATTGAATTGAACATAGTTCCCTGTAGCATTTCAAACTAACAAATTATTTCATTATAGTAATGGATGCTAATTTGTGTTCTCTGCACTGTGAAGATCATATGTGATGCTGCCAACATTATCACAAATGTGGAAGCCAAGTGGCCAGGCTCTGTCCATGACTCACAAATATTCCATGAATGTACACTGAGCACAAAATTTGGACATGGTGAGTTGAAAATACTTTAAAATATATAAAGACCAATTGCTTCAGGGACATTTGAACTGAAGTGTACCCTTCTGTCTTAGGAGAGTTCACTGGCTACTTGCTTGGTGATAGGGGGTATCCATGTTTACCCTATTTGCTTACCCCTTACCCTGACCCTGAACCGGGCCCACAGCAGCGATATAATCTGGCTCATTGCAGGACAAGAGCCAGAATTGAAATGACTATCGGAATGCTTAAGGCCCGGTTCCAGTGCCTGCAAAGACTCAGGGTCACCCCAGAAAGGGCATGTGACATTATTGTGGCATGTGTGATTCTTCACAACATTGCCACAATTAGAGGAGAACACTGTCCTTCTGAACCAAACATCAGCAGTGATCCAAACCATGAACATCCTGACCCTCCCACGGACATACAAGATGGAAGAGCAGTCAGAGACACCATATGTCACAATCATTTCTTTTGACCCATCACCTCAACATGTTGAAAGAAGAATAAACAGATTTTTTGTTCAACTGGCTTTATTGGTCGCCTGTGTTTCCTGTACACAAAGTATTAAAAGATGTAAACCTCATAAAGTGTCTCTGTTGCTTCCTCCTCTGTAACAGCTGTCAATGTTTCTTCATTATTTTCCTGTAGTAAAGAAATAAACAACATTGCTGTTCTACTGTAAACTCATATAATCTGTGGAGTATTACTCACAACTGCATGTTGGTCTGGCTCAACAGGAGGCTGCACCAGATGCAGTACACCATCACCATCAACTGATAGAATATGAGGTTTATACAGGTCACTTATAACTTACAAGGGACCAAATGGCAATTAACAAACATACCAATCACCTTACACTTCATTGTCATTATGCTCTCAAAGACAACCAAGGCTGAGGGAAGGCAAAATCAGTAGGAAAATAACTTCACTACAAAATAATCCATTATGGTAAAGAGTTTATCAAATGAATGAGTAGCACTGCAAAGGTGACTGTGAAGAAAGGATGTATGCACATCATGTATTATTTTGAATTTACCCCTTATGTAGGCACTTGTGTCTTGCGGGGTTATTGACTCAGAGGATGTCCCCGCAGAGATGCCTTCGGCCACAGGGCGCCCACTGTTTTGGCTGAGGGCCAACTGCTCAGCCTCTGTGAGTGGTGGTGGTGGAGGACCCCCACCTGTTTTTCGGGCCTCCGCTTTTTTTCTGTTGGCTATAACGGGCCACATTTGAGCATACAGAGTAAGCAAATATGTACTTGTAATGTGCTCAGATAATTTCAATAAGTGCTTACAGAAAGAAAATTAATGTAGCCTCTAACTGCAATTGATTTACATGGGACAAACAGACCAAGCACTATGGCTCATAATACAATTACACCTTACCTGTTTGGACTATATTTTTATATTTCATTTTTACTTGCTGCCAGGCACGTTTGGGGCCTGTTGGGTTGCACCTGCGCTCACATCACATCACAAAATAAAATGTATAAAATAACAAATAAAATAACATATGATAAAATAACGTGTTAAATGGGTGGAAATCCCTAGATCAATGTTTATATTAACACTCACGCATTGACTCTGTCGGCTATGTTTTGCCATGCATGCTCCCTTTCTTTTGCAGCTGTGGCTGTGTTACTTTTTTCCGCGGAATTTGCATGTTATCTGCATATGCTGCCATCAGAATTTCGGCCTCAAGCGCTGTGAAATACATTGACCGCGCCTTCTTTCCCTCCGTCTCCATGGTGACTCGCTTAATCTGTGCTCCGCTTATCAGGGCTTTATGTATCCTCGTCCGCGCGCTTCACTTGGGGTTAAAGCAACTCCGCGTTGACTGAACTAATTGTTATCAGCCTTTCTGAAACCGAATATTCCGAGTTGGACAGTTCGGGGTTACTCAACCGTGAGTGTCGTTTTTCACTCTGAGTTTTCCAAACCGGCTTCCTGAAACAGGGCCCAGGACTTCAATATGTATGTGCAGCTCAAGAAAATGAGTATTCTGGCAACCCAGTCAAAATCTGTGGTCAGCCTCCAAATTCAGCCACAACCCTGAACTGTTCCTCAGTTTTCCTCACTGTGTAGGAACAGTTTTGTTCAAAAAGATTCATATAGTAAGATTTTTGTGAGGAATATGATCTCAATGGGAGGAGAATTGAGGCTGCTTGATGATTTGAAGCAATGTGGTGGCCAGAGACAGGTGTGCAAGTGAAGAGACTATCAGTGATACTGCAGGATACTGCTGATTGTCATATTATCTGGTGGTAAATACATTAGATGATTACCTAGGCAACCAGAGGCTGGTAAGTCCACAAGCAACCAATCATCACCTCCAGTGAGGAGCGAATTGCTTGAAGCAAGGACTCTGAGATGCATCAAGTTAGTATAAAAGGCCAAAGGTTTACAGAGGTAAATCTAGGATAACAAATTATTCTCAATTCAAAGTTAATAAATCAATCAATCTGTTGTTCCCAGCAGAGTAACTGAGAAATTCCCAGCATTGAGCTTGTCCGTACATCTTAGTTAAACTAGCTTTACCATTCTTTTCTAGTTTTCTCTCGTGTGAGACTCATGCCTTATAAAGTGGAGTACGCCTTTTAAATATACAGCTAAAGAGATTTTTTAATTTGACTAAGTTGTAGTAGTACAGTTGGTCTTAAAGTCCAAACGTGTGCTCACCTTTGCCCTGGCAGAAGTCCAGCTGTAGGATGGTCTGTAGCAGCGAGTCGGTATTGAGAGTGAGGTCAAAGTCAGGGCCAACCTTTGGCTCCAGGGCCCCTTTAACCCACTGGTCTTGAGATGACGTCACTCGCTTAATCAGAGCATCTGAGATCTATGCAAACACATACAGTGGGCAAGTTGAAGTTTGCAGACACAGTATAGATTCAGCAATGGTTTACTTGTAAGAAGTAAAGAATGAAGAAAACGCTGGAAATGAGAACACATTCATTCAATATTTATATACTTTTAAATACATTGGAAAATATCAGAGGCCCTCCCTGCATACAAAGTGGATTTTCCATTTGACTGGCCCGGCTTCCATACACTGTGTCTGACAAGTGAAATGAGGCTCACATTAGTGCAGTTCAAATATTTAAAGATATGAATTAGACCCCTGATCTGAGGATAAGACAAAAAAACCCAACCTCTAGTGAATACATTGCATGATTGTTTCCATTACTTATGCTCAGTGTAGGGACTAACGCATTATTAAGTAACGCGTTACAGTAACTACGTTATTACTGTGGTAAAGAGCACGGTAACTAGTTATTATGTGGTGGCTATCGCGGATCTTCCACAGATTCAGTAACATTAGCAAGTGGTGGAGGCCAGCAGGTAGATGAAGGAAAGGGGAGGCAGGAGGAGAGACTCGAGGCGGGTGTCCGAGTGTCAAGTGAACTGAACTTCAGGTAAGAAGTTATGACCTGCAGTCTATCTGGGTCAGATATAAACCAAGTTTAGGTGGAGTTTATTTTAGTTATGCTGACTTTTTTGTACTGCATACTAGCTAGCATGACGGAGTTTCTATACAGCTGGGCGGCTGCTATGATGTTACTGATGTTGAACTTTATAAGGTTAATTATTAGAGTTGCCAACCGTTCCCTAAAAAATGGAATCGTCTCGTATTCAGAGAAAATATTTTGTATTGAGCTGAAAAGGAACGCAGTTTGTCCCGTTCTTCAGCTACAATGAAAAAGACACAAAGCTGGAGTTATTGTCTTTACGCTGCAGCTGTCTCTTCTTCTCTCATTCTCTCCCCCTCCTTCTCCTGTTTCTACTTCAATCATGAAACTGATCAATGATCAGCTGATCGGCTTATCTGTCGCAAGTCCCGTCTGTCTTGTTTGTTTATCTCCCACATATTTGGAAATATGCACATTATTTTTTCCTTTCTATTGGTAGGTGGCACAGTGCACTTGTGGCTAGAAGACTGGAAGCAACACATTAACAAGAGAATTCTGAGTAAAACCAAAGTTACTTTCCTGAGTAACTAGTTACTTTGAAAGTAACTGGATTACTTTTGATAGAAGTAACTAGTAATGTAACAACTGTAATTTAAAGTAATTTACCCAACACTGCTTATGCTTCAGAATGGGTAAAGAAAAAGGAAGCTTATTTTCTGGAATATCTGGAAATCATGTGTGTTTTTATTCAGTACCATAAAGGCACATTTATGACTGCAAATGAAGGCCACTCAAGGTAAAAAAATAAAAATAAAAAAATCAAGATTTAAAATTGTGAATTTTGATCAAACAGCTGAAATTTACAAGAACAAAGATGAAGAAATAAGTCATGTAACTGTATTGCTTTATTTTTCAACTTTAAGTTGGAATAAAATCACATATTTGAATAGAATAGAATAGAATAGAATAGCCCTGTATTGTCGTCGTACTTTTGTTTGTTTTTTGTTGCTTTGTTTTTGTTATTTAAAATCAATAATTTGTAAGACTTGAGAAATGTAATTAAACATTATTAAATGTGTTTTAGCCAAGGTTAGAGGATGACAGGTTTTATTGAAAATGAGCTTGTGGCTTCTGGTCTGCTTTATCGACCTCATCGGATAGATCTGTCGTTGGCGTCTAATAATGTGTTTTATAAGTTATTGATCCCAGAACCTCAAATAATGACTTTTTTTACAACTTAACCTTGAAATGTTCCTTTACACAAAAAATAAAACCCGACTTTTTTCTCATCACTGTTTTCTCTGTTTTTATGACTTTAAACTTTAAACCTTTTTTGCTGTTGTGTTGGTTTCTTTTTTTCTTTTTTCTTGCCCTCTGTGGCTGTAATATGCCCCCGTAGATGTTTGCTGATACACTACAAATATTTCTGCACATGCACTGCATCCTGAGTCTGTGGGAGCAGGTCATTGTTGAGTAAGTGGGTGTCATGTGCCCTTCCTCTATCACGTGCATGCTCTATCCAGGCGTACCACCTAACACATAAGGAAAGGAAGTATTTCCAGTGGTGACACAAATACTGAATATTTTTTCTATTTCAAATTTCAAAAACGACCTCCCCCTGATTTCACACATCCAGATATAGCGCTTTTGATATATACTACTAAAGATATGCAAATAAAGTTGTATAAAGCCTTTTTTGTTTCCTGAGAGAGTTGTGTGAACTTTGATATAAAGCCCAGACTCTGCATGAGCTGAGACTCGAGACAGATTTAAAGATGAAAAAAAAGTCTGATGGTCTTGAAAAGTCTTCATGATTTAGCGTTCTGCAGGAAACCAACATTTATTTCTTCTGAGGAGGTCACGTTTCTCCATCTATACATACAAAGATCAATGATTATTTATTAGCTACTGAGCATGTCAACCTATTGATTACTAGGCATGTAAAGTTAATTCAAAATAGAACAGCTGCAGATGTATTAAAATAAGATGCATGTTGCTGTGACTGTAGTGCTGAAGTGCAGGCAGGCATGTGGGGTTGTTGTTGTTGCTGTTCTCCGTGCTGACTCCTTCCTCTGCTACGCCACGGTTTGCTTGTTTTTTTTGGCTGTGCCGATTCAACAAACATCAGAGGCTCCCCGTGAAGCTGATTTCTCCTAATGTGCTCAGAGGATCTGTGTGTCACGCTTCCTTCCTACCTTCATTTCCATTTTTTGGTTCAAAATATCTCAGAAAAAGATTTGATTTGGGTTGAATTTTAATCGAGTAAGACCTCATAGTGTTTTGTCCTGTGCTTTACTTATTTAAGTAACATAATTCCCTTGGCCTCAGCGAAAGAAGGAATGTATTCTGCCACACGCTGTTTTTGTGCTGATGTTCGGTTGTTTTAGATGTTTAATAGTTTTTAGATTATGGTGAACTGAAATTGTTGTTTTTTTGTGTTCTTTTTGTCTTTGTAATATCCCCTGTTACTCATCTTCATACTCGTCTCACACGCACAAACATGAGGTGTGTAAAATACCTGGAGGAAACCACTTGGATCATTCTCTTTGAGGACTTCTAGACAGTACTCCATCATGCCGGTGGTCTGCCGTAACTTCATAGTGCAGTGTGTGATCTGGTCACGTACCACCTGAACAAAACAGATCAGATGCATGAGTTGTTAAAAGCAATTATTCTGAGATGAGCATCTGAAATATTTTCACTATGTTTAATTGTATCAGTTTCAATCAGTTTGTACAAGTGAAAGACTCTGAAAGACTCTGAGGTATGACCTTTTCCCCGAGCCTTCCTTTGCCCCCTGTTAGTGTCTTCCATTGCCTGCATGAGTTTATTCTCTTTCAGTTGTATCCTCTTGCTTTAAAAAGTTGTTTCCTCATCTTTCCATTTTGTTTTTAACTTCCTACCTTTGTTCTCTTTCCAACCTTATTGCCTGATTGAGTTCACTTGTGCCGCATTACCCTTTTAGTGGCTAGAAGACTAGTTATTTAGGCCCCTGGCAGTCTGTCCATTCTTTGATGTCGATTGTTGGGTTCACTTGAACAACTTTAGCATCAATATGGTATTATATCATTATATGTGTCCCAGGCACACTCAAGCGCATCTTGGTTGGTTGTAGGACTAGCCTTACTCAGGGGAGATATACATGGAGACACAACTTTCTCCTATCGTCTATTTTGTCCCTTTTGTCTTACTTCTCTCTATCACCATTTCTATCCCTTTGAAAAAGTGCGGCTCCATAAATGTTAGAGGGGTAAGTATTATTTCTCAGTTGCAGTGAATAGATAGAAGAAAATAAACTGTAGAAAACTAAACAGAAGAAAGAAGAAGAGAAATAATTTAACGTAAACCAGTGAGACACTCCGGGGCCTGCCAACCCTGGCAGGGCCTCCTTGGATGAGGGTGTCTCGTGATAATGGCCGAAGCACCCGATGAACCCAAGGTCCACTACTGATGATGCGTCCCAAATTTTAATATGATAATCTAGATCAGATCTCTAATCTCTAAACCTAACCAAGGGGGGGGAAAGGCAGATTAGCTTGGGACAAAGACCGAAAGTGAGGCATAACGATGTGTGCCGCTGGTAAAGTTTCTGGGCTGACTTTCCTCAAAACAGCCATTCCTCAAGATTTTCTCCATTTAAAATGGTAAATGGCCTGTATTTGTATAGCGCTTTTACTAGTCCCACCTAGGGACCCCAAAGTGCTTTACACACCCAGTCATCCACCCATTCACACACACATTCACACACTGGTGGAGGCAAGCTACAGTTGTAGCCACAGCTGCCCTGGGGCAGACTGACAGAAGGGAGGCTGCCATATCGCGCCATCTGCCCTTCTGGCCAACACCAGTAGGCATTAGGTGAAGTGTCTTGCCCAAGGACACAACGACCAAGACTGTCTGAGCTGGGGCTCGAACCGGCAACCTTCCGATTACAAGGCGAATCCCAACTCTTGAGTTACGATCGCCCCGATTTAAAGCCATGCATTATCACGCATTGCAACATCTAGTCCTTTTACTGAATTACAACTACGTTGTTGTCAGCAGAAATATTGCTAATTTCAGAGTGAACTTGTGAAATTCTCTCAAATGCTCAGTAATACAAAGAGGTGGACTTAAACAACAATTTAATCTGTGATACAATCAAAAGCTGTAAATGGTGTCCATGGAGTCCACTTTTTCATGCTGGTCAACTTTTTCTCAGCGACAATGACGCTTAAGATTAGTTCAGTAATAATACAGTTCAGTAAGAATGGGAGGTAATGAATAAAGAAAAGTGGCACCACGCTAAAAAAGTTCAGAACTGCCAGCTCAGGATCACACTGATTTTTGAGCTTGGCAGCAGGTTGTTATATGTGCACTGGGAGTGTAATTAGGGAGCAGAACATGGGCAGTTGGAACTGGCTGACACGAAAGACGAGTTAGTGGCTGGCATGCAAAACAGTCAAGGATTAATTAAAGACTGTCTGACAGCGTGACACCATAATGCCACAACTGGAATCGATCTGTTGATCTCTCATAAATTTCACAGAAACATTATCAGCCGCAACCAGACAAACGCACTTTTCTGTTTTTCATTCAGTCTCTCTCTTTCACACAGACACCAGACACATGCCGTCTGCTGGCTGAACCCCGAGCCAGGGGAAATGAGATTTGGACGTGTGTCACAGTCAGCCGTTTTGGGGCTAATTGAAAGTCTGCAACCTGTCATCGCTTTATTAACCTTTTGTTTTCTTGCAATCAAGCTGCACCACTTTTAACTCACGAGCAATCTTTAATCCTCAGCTCATAGTACTACTAATATCATTATACTCCACGTGTAACACACACACACATCAGGTTTTAAAGTTTAAGCAAGAGATTAGACAGAAAATATTTTGAAACTTGTCTGCATCCAAAATAATTAATTCTAGCGTTAACCAATGGCCGTCTAAATGGATCAGAGAGTTAATTAGGTGCAGTTGTGGTAATTAGTCGTCTTTTATTTGATGGTTTATGAGATCAGTTAATTATTCACCTGTCATCTGTTGTCTGAGTTGAAATATGAAGACCATGACAATTTAGGAAATTTCTAAATATTTTCTTGCATTTTATCCGTTTAGTAAGTTTTCTTATCTCACATGAAATATCCATGTATTTGTATTTGATGTCACGTCACTCCCTTTTTTCTTTGTTTTTCTCTTATTTGCACTCATACTGTACAAGTCTACTAAAGGTGCAACTTAAAATATGCACATACTCAAATTATTTCCCAAGAGAAAATTTGTTTTTCAAATCACGTTGCCGAACCGTCGCTTTTATCCTCTGTGCAAACAACATGAAGTACGAGGCGTGACGCTTGAGTAAATCTCAGATTTATTTCAATTGCTTTCTGTCCCGCTGAGACTTGCCGTCAACTCCCTCCCACATGCTCCTGCAGCCCCGGCTGATGGGCTTTTCCCGTATGTTCCTCATGAATCTGAAATGAATTTAAGGGTTCAGATATTGAAACACGGTAATTGAATGCACCTCATTGGAGGTACATCTCACAGCCTCTTCAGCAGACACTGAATCACATTTCATTTCAGGTTAGAGCAAAAATATTTTTATTGACATCTATTTTCAGTACACTTTAGACTAAATGTCAAGTATAAATTGAAACTCATAATGTAGAGAATAAAAAAAGCACTAAAATACTCATAAAACCTTCTTGGCTGTATACAAGAAATGAAATGCTCGTCATGCTTGCTATTGGGCTTTTTGTTTCTACTTGCGTTGAAGCTTTTTAATAGAATCTTACTTTTAATTTTGATTAAATGTGTTATTTAACATAAAATTCTTAAGGTACCTTCTCATTTAGCAGCAAACAAAGACAGCACTTAGCCTCTTACAATAATGGTCAGACTTAAAGATATTAATCAGCAGCACAAAAATGGCAGGTTTGATTTTTTTTAAAGGCTTCTGACTGTAACAACTATAACATTATAGCCCTCGAGTATTTGAGTGTGAGAACATCTAGTCTATATTCCTTTACAGGTTTTTATTTGATGATGGAAAATCAAACAGGTCTCTTTATCCTGTAAAAAACAACAAAAAAAAGCTTAGTTACTGTTTGAGTATTTTGTGGGGTTTCTTTGTTTCCTGGTCAAATTTTTATTCTCTGCCTTCTAAACCTCTCTTACACAATAATCACAATGAGATTTGTGTGATCCTCTCAACTCTACACTCAACTCACATGTTTATTCTCAATCTTTCACTATCACCCTTTTCCTTGCATTCAACTCAGTTTTGCAACTAAACTAATCCACAGCTTCGAGATTTCGGCCCTCATGTTTTCGTCACAACACGATCTATTTAGAAATGAAAATAAGAAAAGCAGGAAGAGAAAATGTTATGTCTACAACATGTAATATCCCAAGATCTGGAAACACAAATATTTCCAAAATATAAATTTTGACATTCTAATTGTACATTTTTTATAGTCATAGTAGCATCAGCAAAAAATAAATAAAGACTGTAACAGCCTATTGCTTGTACTTAAACTGCAGTTATACACAGTATAATATTCTATATTTTCCTGCTGACAAATAAATAAAAACACAGTCTGTGTTCAACGCAACAGTAGATGTATGTATGCACTGCTTGTATCTGAGAAGTGGGTGTAATGTGAAAACCTACAAATAACGTGCAAAATGACACTTTAATATTTGACATGCCTTAATACCTAAATGACTCTGACTTCACACTATGGTGTTGTGAAATGTGAGCTGCTACTTTTTGGGCATGTGGGTGGAAGCTGTGAGACTGATACGAAGCTGCAATATATATACACATGCAGTCTCAAACTGAATGTGGCTTTCTGTGAGGTTGCATGAGTACCAGTCATACTCACAGGCCATCCAAAAAGTACTTTGGTCAGGTCGAAAGTACTTGTATCAGAAAGTATCTGTGTCTTTGCAATACTTGCATTGCATTAGTTGATTCTGAATTATTAACTTAGTACTCCAACCTCACATCCAACTATGACCAGATCTGGCTCCAAACAGCCAAAATGTAAAAGCAATAATGAATCAAGGCACCATAATGGCTGCATCGGTCTTTTGTAATTATGTTATATTCTGGCTTTGAGTGCCTAAGCACAGCCATAAAACCAGTATAATGCTGTAGCGAGTATCAAGCTTCACGATTCAATATTTTGGTGGAAAAACATTAAATGGAACACTGTGGAACTTTACAGAGACATTAAAGATATATTTTTCACTCTGTTAGTAAAAAACATTATTAGTTTGGCGTAAATTTCCTTAAAAGTATCTTTTGTTTTAAATCAGTTAAACGAATGTAATTTTAAGGAGAGGCAGTGCCGCAGACGCTTATCTATCCAACTGTAAAGTCAGTACTCTTCTCACCATGAAGAGGAGCCTCTAGTTAAACTGCTGTATCAGTTAATCAGCATTTATTGTAGTGAAGATTTTAACATTGCTTTATCAGCCGTCTACAACCAGCTATTCTTCTCTTATTCCAGCTTCCTTGCAGCCTGCGGCTCTTTGCCCTCTGGCTAAATCTTGATCCCCAGCCTCCAGATAATGACAACAGCTGTCCTTGGGGCTTCCATCCAAATACCCTCCACTCCTCCTTCTCCTCCTCTTCCTCACCCCTCCCCACCCAGCAGCCAGCCAGACGGTCAGTCGGTCGGCGGGCACGTTGAGGCTGGGCAGGCATCCATGTGATACATAAACTCAGGGTGGATTTACAGAGGCAAATCATGAAAAAAAAGACTAAGCTGCTAGAGAGAATTTATTCTGGTAGCGAGCTGAGACAGCAATTTCTCTCTGGTACTTAAATTCCTGAAAACATACTTTTTTTATAATCAACGTCTCGCTATTGATGAGGATCTTTGTGGGCGTGTGATTTTAAGCTAAAGTTAGATCAACAGTGGTGGGTTCACATCAGCTAATCTACTCATAACGGTGGGGCTGGTGATATCTAGATATGGACATAAAGGACTGGAAGAGGAAACGAGAGGCGCAGTGTGATTCACTGTTGCAGATTTGCTTGAAGAAAACTGATAAAGCACAAAGAGAAATTATTAGACAAGCAGACATCTAGATTTTAATGATTAAAACCCTGTTTTTAGCATACATATTTTGCCTTTTTTGAACATGTTAAATAAAAAATTTGGAGTCTTTTTGGGTTAGATTATGATTTCTCATATCCTCCCCACACCAGCTGTTTTAGGGTTAGGGGTTAGGGTTAATCTGCTGATTTATATCAGCAGTCGACTTTACTGAGAGGTGGGAGGAACAGCGATCATCAACCAAGCTTACCTTTAGTTTGTACTCCTTCTCCTTGGTAACTTTCGTGAGCAGTTTGGCTTTCTGTCTGGTCAGCGCCTCGATCAGAGAGTCACACTGAGCCACGAGGCAAGCTTCAAACTCCACTCCGTTCTCCTGAAGAAGAAAGACGAAAGCAACAGAAGCAGCACAGTCGTTATGAATTGATTAAAGAAAGTGAACAAGTAATATTAACTCATGAAACCACCATGTTTGGCTTCCCTGCCAAAATAAATCTACATTAAAGTGTTCTGAAGTGAGCATCGTTATGGGTTTGGATCACAAAAGCAAAGCACTGAGACGAAAATAGATCACTTGGCTTGTTTTTCTTCAATTAGCAGCACACTGTTTGTTACCCATTCATTTAGCCCACCACATTATGTTCTATTTTTGCTTCAGCTGCAAAACCACAAATAAATACAGCGTTAATTATTTCAATACACCGCACACAAAAGCAAGCCTTTCATCGTATTTACCATCCATTTGCACAACCATACTCGCCACCATTTTTCCCTCAAGATGCAACACATGAAATTGTGGTTTTGTGTTTCGATTTACTAATATTCCCTGACAGTTAGCAGCTTTGTCTTTGGGCCAGCAAACAGAATGCAATGATAGAGTATAAGCAGACATCTGCAGCTGAAAAGGCTTCATTGCATTACGCTTAAAATTCAAAAACGTTCTTCAGATGATCAAATTGCAAAAGGGTGGGAGAGGAGAGGAAATGCTCAGTGCATGATGGTTGTGTTAGGTTAGCGTTAGTTTATCTTCATATCAGAAGGACACAGAAGGCAGGGCGAGCACGAGAAAATCTGCAAATACAGCAGGGACTAAATCAAAAGCATTGTGAATACAGCACACATAGGCTGGTGGCTGTTTTGAACTTATTATGCAAATCCCTATTTGTGTAACAGTTAAAACAGTTGCATGTCAACATCATTCAAACACTGCTAATTGGAAAATCAAACATGTGTACAACTGTAATTTAGGACCCAAATTCATAATTACTCAGCTATAACTCCAAAGAAATCAAATTAGGTGAACACTAGACGCCAGAGGTTAAACGCAAAGGAGGGAAACTTGCAGCACACAGAGGATAAGAAACATTACAACGTGACGAAGATAAGACTGAGACTATTTAAAAACAGGGAGGGGACGAAGACACGTGCGAAAACAGTCAAGGCAGTCAGAAAAACAGGAAGTCAAAAATGAAGACACCAGAGAAAAAAACTGTTAAATTAAAACCGAAAAAAGCCCAGAGGAGAAACTCACAATAACACAATACAGATAAATGAATTTCAAAATATTAAACTTGGATATGTTGAGTGTTGTTCTTGTTGCTTTTGGCCATTCATTTCCAACAGACTGGAAACTTGTCAGCATATAATTTGAGATGTTTTGTAGCATTTAAGATGTTGATAATTAAGATCCTGTGTCATTTAGTTTTTCCTTCCAGTAGATATAAAAACAGGTTATAAATGAGGTAATGATCCAGAGGGGAGTTTTATCTCCCTACAAAGCCCACTTGATAATGAGATAAGGGTTCAGTAGTGATTTCCAGTCAAGGTTCCTCTGCTCAGTCACTGTTTAGAGCCCGAGGAGCACTGGAGATATTTCTCCTCAATCCTACATTCTACTTTCTCTTTGCCCACCTAGCTCTTTTTTTCCTTGTCTCAGACAGAGCAGAGTAAAGATAAGACTGCTTCTTTTTAAAGCTTAATCCTCTTCATTTTGTAATAAGACTCTTAATGCCCACTCGTGGTGCTGTAGGATATATCAGTGCAGACAGTGTGTAAAAACATGTGTGTGCTTTGTGTGCATGACTGGTAGACGCTGCTGGAGAGATCAGCTGCACGGTAATGCTGTCTAGAGGGAATGCTCACACAAATGCACGTATTTGGATGGTATGTTTTGTTTTTAGTTTATTGATTCTATGGATTTTCTTCTTTGCTGCTGAGTGTCGAGTCCAAATGTTGCTCTGTGAGCTTACTGTACATTACCAGGGAGTTCCCCAAAGCATGATCAATGCAGTCTTAAAACAACAGTAGTAATGTAGAGTAAATTTTGCAAACAATATCTACATGTGCAGAAATGAGCAGACGTGGATATCAGTTGTGGTGCAGTCTGATACAGCCAGACTTCTGTCTCATCATGCTTATGGAGAAACATCTAAACAAAGCATGGAAGCCCTGAAATAGCTTTTTAATAGGCAGTTTGAACATGTTTACCTCTAGAAACAGCAGATTTCAGTAAATTTCCTGAATAACTAAATACATAATCTATCACTGCACTCAGAAACTAAAAATAATTCAAAATGAGGTGCATTTAGAAGGTAGCTTTAAACTAAGGCACTAAGGGGCTCAAAGTATCCATGAAAATATCCTCTACATCATTACGTAAGCACAAGCACCCTGAAGCCACTTCAGAGTCACTTACATCCCCAGTCTTCCTCATTCTGATGCTCAGTTTCAACCTCATCAGTTTAAGATGAGTTCTTGTCATGTGATTAGCTAGCTATATATTTGCATTAATGAGCAGTTCATCAGGTATGTCTAACAAAGTGGTCAGTGAGTGTCTATTTCATCATTAATGGTGGCTTAACAAGTCCAGCACATGCTTTTTAATCTAGTCATTTGCTGTGACGACCCCTTCACCATCCAGAGATCTCTGCTGTGCTTTGTCACGCGAGTCCTGATCAGAGGGCGATGAGCTGCACGAGATGCACCCGAACCTGCTGCGCTCAGCTACAAAAGCTCCTTCGTTCCTGACAGCCACTCTCTGACACTCTCAGGGGAGGATACCCTCTGCATGAAACTGCACTAGCATGCATTTCGGTTTCTTTTGCTCTCCACAGACATCCACCCATCCAACATAGTCTGTAGTGCTGACTTGCTAATAAAGATAAGTCTTACTAACTTACTAGTAAATAATTCCTACTTCCTTAAGGTCCAATTTTGTGTCTCCCATTTCTAGTCAAAGTCTTTGTTCAGTTTGCTTGCAGAGATTTATTATCCTGAGTTTTTTTTTTTATTTGTTTTTTAATGACATTATTTGCCACTTATGATGAAATCCCCAAATTCTGCACTAACAAGCTATTCTATTCTTAAATTCATCCAGGCTATCTTTATGGAGTCGTTAAATCTCTCAGAGATTCATTTTATGCAAACACAACAAAATGAGCTAATACCCAGATGTTTCCAGTGCCAAAGTCAGACATTGTGTATGCCTAATCACACACATGCAGCTGTTGCAGCACTACTTTACCCTATTTATGCATTTGCTCATGACACAGATCAGTCCTTCATTGGCCACAAAACATCACCTGCCAAACATAACGTTCTTGGAGAAACAGAATATCTTATTTTTCTGCTGGAAAAAGTTTCATTCCTCAGAGGAAGGGTAATAGCTGACAGTTCTGAGATTTTTCTGTTCTTACTTCCATACAAAACTTGAAAAAACAAAACAAAACATTGATTTATTCCTATTTCTCAAATGGTCTTGTTTTTGTAACCCCCCAAAAATAAAAATTTGCCTACCACTGATATTTAGATGTGAACAGATCCTTCCTTTTTGTTTTGCCGTTGCATTGCATTGTGGGATACAGTTGCTAATGTTATGGCCCAGTCATACTAGAGTAAAAGAAAGCTGGCAAACTCTTTGCAACTAAGAAAAATCGGTGGTTTCCCAGTGATTGCATTGATTCTTTTCACATTCAGCAAATGAGTGCAAGTAGTTGCAGTGGCCATTGCTCTCATTCGCTCATCCTCTGGGTAATCACTTGGTCATCTAGTTGCCCAGAGTTTGAGTGTGGAAACTTTTGATTACAAAGCACTGGTAAAGATTTGCAATAACTGACAAATGTAGATGGATTGGCAATGCATGGCAACCGATCGGTCGGTGTGCATCAGTTTATCAAAAGACGGGTTGAGATGATGTGAGCTTTGTGGCATGCCACGTTATTCTGCTGGAAGCAGCCATCAGAAGGGTACTTGCATGCTCAATAACAATATTCAGGGTAAGCTATGGTGTTTAAAGGGGTAATTAGGGGTCCAAAGTATGCTGCAAAAATATTTCCCACACCATTAGATCACCAGCAGCAACACAAACCATTGATACAGGGTAGTATAGATTCATATGTTGTGCATTCAGAGATCCCTTTTTGCATAGTTTGGTTGTAACAAGTAATTTGAGTTACTGTTCAAAGCTCGAAGAAGTTTCTTCTCTCAACCTCTGGGCAATCAGTTGGTCACTGTGAGTACTTATGGTCGGTTACTGAATGAAAAAAACATTCAGCATTGTACTAGGAAGTTGATACTAGAAGAAAGCTGATAGGTTTTTGTATCTTTTTGTGAAGAAAACTGCCCATCACTGATGTGACTATCATGCTATTAAGCCATCGTGACAAACCTTTGATCTATACTTGTACCTAAATTTACAGACTGGATTACTAACAGCATATCTTATGTAAAATTAAATGTAAAGGTGTGTTGTTACCTGTATCTGCTGGAGCATGTTTTTGAGTTGAACCAGGAACTCCTTGGCATCTTTAGCTTTGTCAGAGACGCCATTCAGCGCCTGGGAAATCTGACACTGCAGAGACAAACAGAGAAGGAAGATATAGAACGATTAAGATGCCTCAAAAGAAATGTGACCTTTTTACTGATGGATATAGACATTCACTGCTGTACCTCTCTCCTTACGATTTTAACCAAAAATTTCAAATTCAGATTCATCTATCAGTCGATGGATCAACTGAACACTCAGATTCATGATTATTTAGCTTACGGCTAGCTTAGGGTTTTAAAAATAAAAACTCAACTGGAACAAATAAAAATACACTTTCAGATATTTTCTCTGATGATTCTCACATTTTTAGAAACTTATAAAATGCTCTCAATTTCATTTTTTGGGATTCCAAGAGTGCATCTTTTATTTAATGATACTATGACTGCTTAACCCAGTCCAGCTGTTTAACTGCCACATCAGGATATTAGCTGAAAAAAAAAAACAGGAAAATAATAAAATAAAAAAACAGAAAATATTTATACAATCTGAGGAATATACCAGGAACCACTCAGGAACCAGTTCAGTATTTGTATGTGTATCAGTTGTTTGTAATTAAGAAAAAGCAGGACAAAGGAAATACACACTGTTAAACACACACACACACACACACACCAAGCTGTGATGAATCTTCTCTGCTGTGGCTGCAGCCACGTGACCCACCTGCTTACTCCTTTTCTGGATGGTAGACTCATGAATGGACACACACACACACACGCACACACACACACACACACACACACACATGTGTGAGAGAGCTGGAAGGCAATATGAAGGGGGTAGTCTGTCATTTTTGTTACTTTCAGTCATAAATGACAGCTGTATTTGCTAACTCATGATGTATGCTGATTACATGCAAAGAAACTGCTTAACTGAAAATTCGCCTGCGTTTAAATAAATCGATTAGCTCAAGTACAGCTGCAGATATGACAGAAAAGTCTTTACAATCATCATTACTATATTATTTAAGTGCTACGGTTAAGTTTATACGGTGAACCAGCAGCTTTCAATTTATATGACTTGTGTAAACTCTTTGGCTTCCTTCCTTCCTTGAACCCAACCACTGATTTCTCTTTTTGGATGTTTTTATTTACTGACTGTTCACGTGTAAGACTACAGTGTTGGATGCCTACACTCAGATTTTCTCACATCAATAAAAACATGTTTAGGTTAATTTATGCAGTAGTTCCACATGATCTCACAATCAATGATCATGTAGGAGTATGGGTAATGTAAAATTATACAATTCTTTTTCACCGTCCACCCCTCTGCTGTGTGCGTGCTGCTTGGAGTCAGGAGGAGGGACGTGTGGAGGTTATGGTTCACAAATCATCCCAATGCTCTTGTGAAGCTCCTCGTTGCTCCTCACCAAGAGGCCATCTGGCCCAGCAAGCTGTCTGGCCTAAATGCTTGTGTGTGCGTGTTTGTAGATGTGTGTGTGTGTGTGTTTGCATGCCAAGATGCTAACAAGGGGATGACGGATGTGCCATATGAGTGCTGTCCTGGCACATCCCCTCCTCTTATTCGTCCCATCTGGTTCTTCATTCACTTTGACTTCAGCACTTCTGATCAGGTCAACATTCTGCTGATACGGCCATTTTCCGTACATGTGGATATCTTTTTATTCATCATTTCATTTTCTTACCCCCAAAATTAGTGGGTTAAAACAATTATGTGGAGCTGGAATGTATCCCACCCTGCTTTGTCAGTAAGGAAGAAAGACACAAAGAAGGAACGGTACCAGGCCGGGCACAGATTTCTCTGTTAGTATTCCAGAAAAGATGTGGCCAAAAATGCAGCATGAAAAACAACAAAGAACTGAGACAGAAACAGAAACAGACAACTGCCACAAGTTAAAATAAATAAAGAAATCATTGTTCTAGCTGCAAACACAGGTTTGTCTTTTAAAACTGCCCAAAATGCTGAGGATGCTCAGACCAAAAGGAGCATTTTCCTTTGTCTTTAAAATGACTTGAATATATCAATAGTAATCAATCAAAAACAAGCAGACTGCGGGACGGAATGAATCAAATAGAAACAGAGACTCTTGATTATATACAACTACACATATAACACACACAAAACAGGTTGACTAGGTTGTTTTTAAGATAAAAATTTACACCTCCTCCCAGCCATCCATCAATCCATCAGCGTATTATTTCTTTCCTCCCCTATAAACAAAGTTTTTTATGTTTGAAACGGAAACTGTCTCAAACATAAAATGAAGAACATTCTAAAATCCAGTGTTTTCTCAACCCATCAGCATCAGCCCTGACATCCTTCCTTTTCCCTCGATCGCCACTACGGTCTCTGCAGAGTGCTGTCACAAAAAAAATCCAACTATGAATCAGAAAAAACTGCATGCACAAAGGACAGACTCGGAAAATACGTAATCTGTCAACATATGACCATTTTAGTTACTGGATGCAAGATGTTTCTGTGCTGCTTTTGGGTTTCTAATGTGATTACTCAACTAGGATCTGTATTCCAGACTAGTTGTGATATGCAGATATGTAAACTCAAGAAATTCAAATAGGAAAAATGTTCAGATTTCAGCAGATCTAAATAAAGAACACAATTAATACATTGGTGGTCAAAGGTCAGAGAGATCTAATGAATAATGAATAAATGACATTTTAGGAGAGAAGGCCTTTACATGTGATGATAATGGAAAACTGTTCCTGTAGAAATGAATTCATATTGTTGCATTCATTCATGAAAAAAGAAGTACTTGCTTGAGGCCTCTATCAAAAGACCTCGACAGACAAACCCTGGGTGTAAATTGTAAGTGAAGCTCATTTACACTGAGCTCTTCCAGTCATATTGACTTCTCAAAGCATCAGTCAGATATTCGATGTGTTATGCGGACATTGGAAATATGTGAAACAGTGAAGCCACCTTTACTTCTTTATTCCTTCATTAGATTTCAGGTCATATATACTTTGTTTAGTAGTTTTTTTCCTTTACAGTAAACAAGCACATATTGTAGTGAATCTGTCTGCTATGTTTTGTTTGTCTATATTCTCAACTCTCTGTTGTTGCTCTTTGCTCTTATAATGACAAATTTTCTTTTTCTATTGTTTAACATATCACATAGAAATTTTGTAACTGCTAAACTTAACTAAGCTATTGTTTTATTAAATTATCAGGAATTCAGCTGGACACAAGTGTTTTTCTTAGACCAACAAACCAATTTCCTGATATTTATGAGGCGCCTCTTCCCATCGAGGCTGAATATTCTGTCATCACAGTGCACTGGTCTAAATTTGGCTACAGTCATGATGCATCAACCAACAGTAGACTCCAGTAAAACTGGAGTCTCAGAGTTGGAATGTGACAAGTTTGCCCTGCAGGAAAAGGACTTAGTGACTCAGGGAAGAGATTTGGAACAAAAAAGAAATATAGAAACTCATTTTGGAAATGAAAAATGAGAGATGAGGATTAGATTTTATCTCAGCAAGGATCAACACACCTTCAGAGAAGGACTCTACATCCAGAAATCCAATTTCTTCCCTCTGTTGTTTCTTTTGTTCTCCTCCTCTTGACCTTTTTCATCCTTTATGAGTCCTCCAAATGGAAATGTCATTTTTCTTTTTCTCGCTGTCAGCACCCCTCAGCTCTGCTCTCAGAGACAAGTGCTATTATCTCATTATCTTATTATAGGAGCAATGCAGGACCATTCATTTGGTCCGTGACATTCAGAGAAACCAGTGACATTCATGGGGGTGCAGCTGTGTTGGTTTACAGAGAGGTTTCAGCTCAGGATGCAGGGGAAGAGGCATGTTAAATGGAGAAGAACTGCTTAAGAAGCAGCCGGTAACTGCAGAACGTGTGGAAAACTGGAAAAATATTTGAATGTTACAGGGGAAAAAATCCAACCTGGATCTGTGAGTGTAGATATGCTCCACTACAACCAATGTGGGGACACATGAGCCAAGTTTTTCTGTGTAAACAAGATATCTGGGTCAAGACTTCCCGTTTCAGCTGCCAGGCTTTGTTTACAAATGTAGATATATTTATATATATATATGTATAATTTTGAAAGCAATACCCATTAGTTCTGAGACTGCATTTCAGCACGTCCTCTTTTCCTGTCTGCTCAAATGTGACTGGACAATCTTGTACTTTGCTTTTGCAAAGTATTCACATGCAAACATATGTTTATATAAATCAAGTATCACAGGCTTGTTCTCCTCGTATCCAGCTATACCTGGCGTATAGTAGCTTTGCATGACTCACAGATCCAAGCTGGACGTGGGTGCAGTCCCTCGGTGCAGCTCAGCCTTAAAGAGAAATCTCTTTTGAATGGCTCACCAACATATTTGGAAATATAAGCAAATTCTCTGTCTTTGAAATCACACAGATCCAGGGGTATAAAAACTTGACAGATAATACTATAAAATACAGTAACTTTTGACCAAACTTGTACAGGTGATTAACGGTTAAAACTTTAAGTGAAACTGCATGATTTATTCTGTCTGCAAAGATTTCTTCTATCAGATGTGACCAGATCGATTTTTCTAAGTGAAACTCATCTACACTTTGGTCACAGCTGCAAAGACCTCAGGTGAAAGTTTCACGAGCAGACGTGCAGAGACAGCCGATAAATGCAGAAGAAGTTTGAGAGTTTTTCATTTATCCAAACTCTGGTGAAGTTAAGTCAGGTCAGTTTGCCCCAGTGGCTTGAATGTAAAGATACATACAGAGATAATCACAAGCTGGTTTACAAGACTGGTGTTGATTGTTTTTATCCTCATTCTTTGGTTGAATCTCTACCAATGCAAAATAAAATAAAAATCCCAGAATTGAATTAGACATTATGTTTGTGGTGCTTGTTTCTTTAATGCTTTTAAATTTTGTTAATGCTATAGAGACTGCAGTGTTGAGAGAATACACAGGAGAACAATAGGCAGCTCTTAGGCATTTGGCTGTCAGCCGGGGGAATGCTTGATTACGGGGATGACCTTGGCAAAATGACACCCATGGGACATTGAGCAGAGAGAGAGGAGGGCCTGAACCTCCCCTTTTATTTCCCCACCTCCCATTTTATTTCTTCTCATTTGCATTTATAAGCCTTTATATCCTCCTCAATTTCTGTTTTCACTTCCACATGATCATAAATCCTTCAGTAGAGGTTCTAACATTGGGCCACATTTTTAAACTTTAGACAGTTTTCATGCCCATAAAAAGTATATCCTTGAGTGGATCAACACCACACATTTATGCATGCTGCAGCTGAATTCATGCTGACAAATCAAATCGCCTCCTCTTCACTAAAAGCTTTGCTATCTTATGCTCAAAATTTAGTGAAAGAGGTCTCCGGCTTTCTCTTTTCATGTAGAAACACAGCATCACTGCATCTTGAATTAAACATCGGGACTGGTCAATGCACTGCCCTGGTCTTTGGAGATCCCTTGCATAAAGAAAGGAAAAAGTTGCACAGATACCATGTGAAGCGGAGGAGGCAGACTGCGGGGTGAGATTGTCTGCAACCAAGAGCCAGTTCCTGATATATTACAGAAGAAGCAGCCGCCTCCACTCTGAACGTCACAGCTCACACACACTGCTCTGTGCTGGGTGTCACTCATTTACACCACATGGATGAGTAAAAATATTTTTCTGTAGTTTTATATTTGTCTGACACACAAACCACCCACATTATTGCACTTTTATGAGAGTAAAATTCAGTTTAGAGCACTGGACTTTCAGTTGGATTAAAGCAAGCACAGGGGTAGCAGAAGACTTTAGAGGGATGTAGGTTTCTCATCAACAAGATTACCTTTAACAAGGTAAGCCAACCTTTCTTTCATTGCATGGCTGCACCAAGCTAAAAACTGCTGTTCCACATTAATTGGTCTTTCAATCAACTACAAGCTGTGACGAGTGGAAGGAGAAGCACTTTAACAGCAGAGTGAGTTTTGATGTTTCTGCCACTGCCGCTCGTGAGAAGACTGCATCTTACTGCCAAAGACTTCTACCAGCCGTGGATTTTGTCGCTTTTATTTTGACGCCACTGACTCTTGTTTTGTATTTTCTGTCATCAGCTGAAGTTGCTTTCTCTGTTCCTGTGACCCGTTTATTTTGAAGTCCATCAGTAGTGCATTTCTTCTCTTCTGGATTTTCCACACCACCACACTTGATCTACCCATTTTCTTCTCAACTGCCTTTTTTTGTTTTCCCTTCTCACTGTGGAGCTATTTTCCTGTCACACTCAGTTCTCTTTATTTTGTTTCCCTTCAGGCTCCAGTTGTGCCCTTTTTTGTGTGTGTGAACAAACAGTCCAAAAGGAAATACCTCGACACATGACGTATAGAACACTTTTCTACGCCTATCAGTTAGTAAGAAATGTTGGTTTCTTTTATTTCACAATCCTCTTTTGAGCACTAATCTGTTTCGCATTCCTCTAACATACTGTTTTAGAAGAAGAAGAAGAAAGTGTGTACTTTATTGTACTTTATTGAGCCCCGTGGGGAAATTGCTCTCTGCATTTAACCCATTCACTTAGTGAAGCAGTGGGCAGCCATTGGGCGCCCGGGGAGCAGTGTGTAGGGACGGTACCTTGCTCAGGGGTACCTCAGGGTAGCTGTTGGAAGGAACTGTTAATGTTTGCTAAAAAATGAGTTTAAATAGGACGTGACAAAAAACCTCTAGTGGCCATTTGGGGCCAAAAAGCAAGTGAATCCCTGTAGACTACCATGTTAGCAGAAATAAACATCTTTACAGCCTTCTACACAAAGCAGTTTTGCTCTGATGCTAATTTCCACCTTTAAAAACACTGGAAACACTTTTTATATATTAGCATAGTAGCATGGCCACTTTGAGTGACAGTTGGTGAGTGCAGCTGCTGTTCAGCATCACCTGCACTTATTTGAGTCTCTAACTGTACCTTTTGACTCTGTCTGCGTTATTTTGTATTTTTAAATACAACTATCTTAAAGCATATGCATTCCTGCACATTGAGACATATTAACAGCTGTTCACGAAAGCTGTCTGTTTGCAACAGAGCTCCTCTAACTCCACCCCCTCATCCAAATGCTACCAGTACTTACTTAGCACTTAGTTCCTCCTACACCAAGCGGCACATCGGGCAGATCTCCAGCAATGTCAGTCAGTGGCAACTGCTTGAGCTTCGTCCCAGGCAATGTCGACGGTTCTCAGATCCTTCATAAATGTTCAACGCCATGTAATCTTTGGTTGGCCTTGCTTTCGCTTGCCAGTGCATGGGAGCCATGTAATGGCGATCTTGGCCGGGCGATAAGGGGGTAGACGTAAAATATGGCCCGCAAAGTGGAAGCTACTTTCTGCAACAACATTGGCTAAAGGGCGGGTGCCTGCTCTTCGTAAGACCTCTTTGTTCATTATTCGGTCCCGGGAGGAAATTCTAAGGATTCGCTACAGGCCGCGTTGTTGAAGCATGTTCAGGTGTTGAGTAATTGCATTTGTTGAACGGCAGGCTTCACTAGCGTATAGTGCAGTTGGAATGACGATAGAGTTCAATAGTTTGATCTTGACCCTAATATTCAGGGAGATCGAGTTCCAAATTGTTTGGAGACATCGGACGACACCGGCCGCCTTCCCTACTCTGACGTCGACATCTCAGTCACAGATCAAGTCATTGAGATGATGCTGCCAAGATATATGAAATTCTCCACCTCTTCAGCATGTTGTTGGTTGATCATGACAGGAATGCGGACACATGCGTAGCCAACTCGGAGTACCTTGGTCGCTGATTCTTAATCCGACTTTCGTCGCCTCCCTCTGCAGGGCTCAACTCTTTGAGGTCTTCCTGAGTCGAGCCCAGCAGGGCAATGTCATCCGCGAAGATCAAGTCGGTGAGATTACGTGCTTCGTGCCAGCGGACACCAATGCCAGCTTGGTCAACTGATTGTCACATAATGAAGTCAGTTACCAACAGGAAGAGGAAAGGGGATAGCAAGCATCCCTGTCAGACGCCAGTATTGATCTCAAAGAAATCCATGCAGCCGTCATCCATCCGGACGCAGCAGCGGGAGTTGGAGACCACGAAAGGCATCTGCAAACTGCTGAGGGACTCCATAGTGGCGTAGGATAGCCCATAGAGTCGGCCGGTGGACACTGTCAAAAGCCTTCTTGAAGTCAATGAAATTAATAGAAATCTTCCTTTGGTATTCCAATGTTTGTTCAACGATCATGCGGAGGGTGAAGATTTGCTCGACACACGACCGGCCACTCTGAAAGCCAACCTGCTCTTCTCGCAATCGTTCATCCACTGCACGTTGTAGCCGATTCAAAAGAACGAGGCAAAGCACTTTCCCAGGTACCGACAGCAGCGTGATGCCCTGCCAGTTGTTACAGTCATCCAAATCGCCTTTCTTTGGAAGTTTGATGAGGAAGCCTTTTTTCCAATCATCGGGTACATGCGACGTTGACCAGCAGGCGTCTTGTAAGGTGCAGGTTCCAACTGGGGTCCGTCATGCTTCAGCATGCTACCAGTAAAAACAATAAAAGCGAGAGTGTCCACAAGTGGTACATGCAATCTACCATTTAAAGCTTGCAAAACATTTAGGAAACTGTACAACACACGTGCAATTGGTGGCAACAAAGATATGTATGTAGATATATGTAGACATGAGCGGCAGTTACAACTACATTCATTTACTGTTGCTACCACATAAACCAATACAGTATTAAACGGCAGCCTAAAAAATTCTTATTTGCAAATCCACATTTTAATTTGAATAACTGCGTTGCCAAGCAATTTCCATTAACCCTTCACACACAGTTTGGTGGTGTAAAGACCTCTGCTACAGCTGAACAATAAATCTACCCTTCCCTTAGTCTCGTCACCCAGCTGTGTTGCAGTATTAGTAGCTCACATCTGGTGGAGGTCAAAACCAATCTCTTTTCTCCCCTTCTTACTCTCACCCACTATCACCCAGCCTCCCAATCCTCTCCTGCTCTACTACACAGCCATTTAAAGGCTAATACTCTACAGTAAACAGCTACACAGCTGCTGCTATACATCAACACTTCAAGCATGAGCCAAACACTAAATGTCAAAGGCACGGTAAGCTTTAGCCTGGACAAAAAAAACATCTAAATGTGAGGAAAGACAATTACTAAAGATGTAAGCAGCTTTATGTTTGTTTAGTTACTTATGGTATGTAAGAATTGTATTTGTGCTGCTGAAAAATTAAACAAAATGTATTATTGAAACTAACAATGCTTTCAACATTTACGGAAAACTGAACATATTAGATGTGTTCATGCTCAAGTTCTGACACTGACATCTGACACTGCAAAATGGTCAGATGAGTTTCAGCTGAGTGTCATTTAAATATGTTATTGTACCGAGGGAAGCCTAAAGCTGTTGTTTGCTGCCAGCACAGACAGTAAACAACATATAACTGCACTCGATGTTTACATGTTCATGCACCAGTCACTGGTCACTGTGGTTCAACAGAAGTTAATTATGCACCTAATGCATTTACGGTAATTTAGACCAAAGTGGTTGAGTGAGGGCTGTTATACAGATGTGTCGCAGATGTGCAATAGCTGCTGAGCAAGCATAGCGCAGCAGATGTGCTCTGTGCAGAGCAGAAACTACTGTTTAAACTGCTAGATGAGGGCTTTTAATCATCTATGTTCGAAACATAAATATTCAAGGTTCAGTAAATGTGGTCTAGAACAGCCTGATTCATCTCAGTCAGTCAGCTCCTATTACATATTCACAACCTTTTCACAGAGTCTGCCTGTTCTTTCTAAACATAGAATACATGATGTATATGTCAGTGAAAGGCTCAAGGTTATCTTCCACTTCACACTTTTCTTTATCCACTTCTGCTTTCAGTCCATCATGAAACCTCTCTGTTTGCCACCCAACCACAGCACCACACTCCCAAGAGAAATGGAGTCCTCCCCAGAGGTCTCTGATGAACCACATCAGGGATCAGTGGCTACAGCCAGTACTGCTGGCTTTGTTTTATCACCCTGAGTTTTCCTCATGGGCTTAGCTTCTGAGGAAAGAGTACAGAGCCAATAAAAAATGGTGCAGTGCAAAGAACGGCCCCTGTTATCAATTATTGATCAGGGCATATTCCATATTAATAAATGCAAACGGTAGGTAGATTGCTGAGGGCGTAATTTTTGTAAAATGGGTGGAAATTAGGTTTGTTGGGGATAATAACTCTATTAAGGATCATCATGGGATGTACTGTACAGTTTTGTGTGTGAACACTCTGCTACAGAAGAATCATGCAAATGGATGTATGCATGCTGGTGTACACAGATAAGACTCTTCTATGGGCATAAAATCTCTGTCTAATTTATAGCATGTCTTAATGAATGAACATACACTTGTAACCATAGTAACAATGCTCCTTGTTCTACTATAGGATGTCCCCACTTTCCTCAGAAGTCTGGCATCAGCACTCGCTCTGATACCAAAAATAGATTTTTCTCTCTCACACACACACACACACACACACACACACACACACACACACACACACACACACACACACACACACACACAGTGCCTGCTGTGTTAAGGCCAAAGGAGAGGATGTGTTGTAAAGTGTGCATTAACCTACATTTATTGTACAAGTCCTGCAGCACAGCCCTAAGTTACTGTGCCATGGTTCGTGTGCGGACTTTGTCCTCGTGACATTGTTGGGACAGAAATCTTCTCACATAGTCATATTATTGAGACTGAGCTCGCACGAAAGGGATAAACACGCAGTCCCCATGATGTTAACTGTTTATTTCAGACTAGGTTTTAGAGTTACAGATTAGATTAAACATCTTATATCCTCCTAAAGCTTTGCACTCAAGTAATATCTTATAATATTCCCAGATATTGTCTGGGAATATTATAACTGCAGTCATTTTAGCTTTTTTTGATAATCTTAGATTAACTAAATAAATACATGTCAACGCTTTGAGTTCCATCAAAAAGAAAAATGTTTTCCACCAGATTTATCTACATGCTCATTTTAATGAGCTCTATAAGTTAAGAATCCATCAAGGTTAACTCAGGCAGACTTGACATGTTTAAATGTAAAATTACACTGAACAGATATGGACAGAAACACAGTGCAAAGATGAGAAAAAATTCTGATAAATGAGTGGTAGGTTTTATTGAGATTCCTCTTCAAATGGTTCTCTGGGTAAGGCTAAACTTATCATTTTAGGCGTTACTATAAATCACTGCAATGTCCTGATATGTACTGTACTACAAGTGTGTGTGTATGTGTGTGTTAGTGCTGTTGAGCCTGAGGTAAGAGACAAGCAGATCTGACCTGTCATGGTCGGCGAGCTGCCATCGCGAATGAGGTTAGTCAGACACGGCCAGTCGGCACAGATCTGTGCTCACTCTCATTGAATTATCTCATCAGCATCTCCAACAGAAGAAAGCAATTCTTTCTGCTGCCTAAACTAAACTCTTGTAACTGAGCCTGAGACACTGATTCAGATTTATAAGGTGTGTTAAACATTAGACACTCAGTGTCACATTAAGAAAAGCTCTGTCATTTTGTAAAGTGGCAGCGTGTGAGGTTAGCAGCTTTTTCTTACACCCAGGACTAATAGGTTTAACACCTAGCATCATCCTTAAAATCCATACACATTTTTTAAACTTTATTTTAGCTTAGATGTTTAATGAAATTACCTACTGACTCTCTACCTCATTTAGAAAATTTAGGGCTTCTTGTATCGTTTTATTTTAGTTTAGGTTTGAAGCATTTTTTCTAAGAAGTCATCAGCACTAAAAAGGAAATTTATTAGATATTAGTTTAACAAAATGTGATAACGTCCTTTCTCTGTTGGCATCAGTCATGGCAAAAAGAGTCTCCCCTCTATGGTCTCTCACTTATAAATGAATAGTGTATCAGAAAGGTAACTGAAATTGAAACTCTGTTATAGCTCAAATGTCCTCCAACTGTATCATTATAAGAGATCTAGTGTGCGCTCTCATACTAATCCCTACAGTTTTTATGAGTGGTGTATAATATGCTTGCTTTTAAGATCTTGCAAACATTCAGTAAGTGCAGTACAACTATAAATGCAGAGAGTGAAAAGCCCCACAAAATACGACATATGTTACAATAAACAGGCAGCCGGCATCTCTGACAGCGACGTGCTTGTCAAAATGTTTTGTCAGCATCCTGGCAGACGGAAAACAAGCGAGATAAAGTGTTTACTGCCAGTTATTAAATGATGTAACATGAGAGTAACTGAGAATTCTGAGGAGAGGAGGAAAATCAGGGTATAAACTGGAGATGCTTTTAAAATCTGCTCTTGAATGTTAATGATTGATGCCCGTAGATAATCTGTAATAACACATATAAATGCAACAACACAATATGCTTTTATTCTTTCCTAGTGACTCATTTCTGAACTGTGTCACAATTCTGAAGTTATTCAGTCTGAAGCTTCTCAATATTAAACCAGGCACTGATGAGGTTTCCAGATGCGAGGGTCATCACAAACTCCCACCGACACAAACACGAGTCAGTTATATTCTCAGATATTATGCTGATGTATGGATGATGCAGCAGACCTGCAATGTAATACAACATATTACAGATGTTCCAGAGGAGAAAGTGTTTGTGGTTGCACAGACCAACTGTTTGCATTGTCAATCATGGTGATATCAGTGGTGTTACTACAGCAGAATAAATCTACATCATCATTTGCAGTTGGCCACGCACCCACTGCTCCTCTGATTTTGTCACTACACACTGTGTAATGCTAAAGTACAATTTTAAGCAGCTTTAAGATCTCCAGTGCCTATTTGTGCTTACTTACAGTTGGCATATGCACCACCAGCCTCAGAAAAGCCAAAGAGTAAAACTACAAAAGCAAAAAAGGTCTAAAAAGCATTCTGAAAATAAGCTTAGCAGCTGGAAGCCAAACAAACCACCAAACATTTGGCAGTGGTTCAGATCTCACCCCCTTGGTCAGGAATTAGCAGTAGAAGTGAAAAATGTTCCACTTTCATTTTTTTTAATGTTTCTGCTGACATTTTTTATTTCTTTTGATGTGTCTTAAATTCTGGCTTTTGGAAACCTTTCAAACTTCCCCCATCACACTGGCACTGTCCATACTTTCTTCACTTTGCGGGGAAATAAGACAGTAAGTCTAGCAAACAATGATCTCCTCAATCATTTCAGGCTAGAGAGAAAATTCAAATGATTCCTGAAAGATAAGAGTTCTAATGTTTAATTTTGTATCCAATTCACTAAATAAGTCCAGGTGGCCTGTACTTGAGTGATAAGGGGTTAATAAAAGCTGCAGAGATGGGATAAAGCAGAGATGTTCATCATGTTAGTACCCTTCATTAATGCAGTCAGGGTAATGCAACTTTATGCAAGTGTTATGACTCTCTTCCATTTCACTTAGATAGGGACTTCTACTGGCTGAATGTATGTATAACTAACATGGCTGCCAAGTGGAAGGACTTGATCAGATCTAGAGTTTAGATTTGTAGACTTTATTACTCAAACAACAATATCAAAAATCATCTAAAAGAATAAACATTTGATTAAGGTTACTGTGCAGCTGTTTCCCCACCAACCCTTTTTAGCTGCTTACTGTACGTTACCTGAACCTGAAGCTGAACATCCTTATAACAAAAGAAAGATTTGAGGAGGCACAGACTGGTCCACTCTCTTCTCATCACAAATGGAGACAGGGTAGAATCTGTCTCCACCTTCAGGTTTCTGGGCACCCACATCTCCACCAGTCTCACCGGGACCCACAACACCAACATCCTGGTAAAGAGGTCCAGGATCCTGGATCAGAAGCTGCTGCTGGCATTCAACTTCTCCTCAGTGGAGAGTTTACTCTCCTACAGCCTGGGTGTTTGGTACACAGGGGCCACAACTGAGAACAGTTCCTGTCCACTGTCTCAGGAAAACCAGGGACATCTCAGGTGACCCCTCGCACCCGTCCACCACCGTTTGACCCGCCTCTGCTCGGCGTCGCAGGTCAATCAGGTCCCACACCTCCAGACTCACTAACAGCTTCTTCCCCTGGGCCACTCGGACTGTCAAACACTGTCCCCCCACACCCTACCCCTGCCCACCCACCTCACCAATCTAAGCCATGGTCTGAGTAACCCTCATAACTCCGGCCACTCATACACAGACTCTATTCAGACCGAGTCTTTTCTTTGCACAACTTCCAGCTTGTTCTCTAATGTGTGCCTTTCTCTTGATTGCATATATTTCTCCTGTTTGCTATTTATTGCTGTCTACTATTCATAGTTTATTCCGGTACAGTTGGTGTGGAACACCCACAATTTTGTTGTACATGTACAATGAGAATAAAGGTCTATTCTAGTCTAGTCTAGTCATGCTTTTAAAACTAAATAAAACAATCTTGACTGGTCCGTTGATCCATCCATCCACCCCAACATCCCTCTGTTGAGGGCTTTGCTGCTCTAGAGCAGTCACCTTACTTCCTCTTTTGCTCCCTGCAACAATTATTGGGTAAAAGGGTTTTTTTTATTTATGAACATGAATGTCAGATGCTTGAGAGAACAGATTCTGTTCTCATCAACTGCTACTTAAAAACAGTCATTTGTTCATGAATCAGCCAGCACTTATTCTTTTTTTAACCTTAAAAATGGAAGTTGCAATCACTGAAAAACGTTTTGGTGAATAATGTGTTCAGAACAGCTTTTCTATTTTTAATACGATTTAAAAAGCTAAAGGTTTAAATCCATGTGTGTGAAGGCAGCGGTTTGATAAAATTGGGCTGTAAACAATAACAACAACTTAAGACCGAACGCTTTTTTTTTCTGACATATTCAGCAGATGATGACAGAAACATACATTTTAATGAAATTAATGCAGTGCAAAAACATAATCTTAAAAATGTAAAGCAGCATAATTGCAAACAGTATAACTGACTAAACAATAACAGAATACTGTTTCACCTTCTAAAGCTTCACACTTGAGATCTAAAAGGTTTTAAACAAGTCCCAGTAGCATGCCATTTAAAATAAAAATCCAGTGAACTGTAAGGGGAGGCAGATTTTTTTAACTGCTCACAATGCCAAGGGAGCGATGAAATCTCAGTTGTACATAAAGAGCCCACATCAATTACACCGATATTTTCCAAGAGACTCCCTGTGCATTGAAGAAGACATCTTAACATCTCAAGAACAATGAAGTTATTGTGATAAGAACTTCCTTGCCAGCATAGAGAAAGAAGCAAGCCCACACTAGAGGAAAAATGCAGCTACAGATGAGGCAGACAAGCAAAATACCATTTTGTTTAAGTACCTGACAGACACACTAATCCATACAGTCGTTTTGTAATTTCTAAAAGACAGTAAAAGATGGCAGACTGTCCAGACTGCAGCTGATAAGCTGGGAATGCTGCGAAGCAACAATCAAACACTGAAAAGCAAACTATATGATTTACAGTGTAAATCCAACTCTTTGCAACCCTGTCTCTACTAAATTATTATATCTAACCTTTCTGCACATGCAGAGCATGCACTAACATGGGCAGTTTATCCAAATGTTAAGTCTATACAACCATGTCCTGCTTGTATAGACTACTTGTGTCCTGCTTCATACATGGATATATCCAACCATAACTGAGGAAAGACAATACTGTAGATTTGTGCTTTGGAGCAATCACCTAGCAAAATGCTGAGGTTGGCAAGATTGCAAATTACATAGATCTAATTAGTAATATCTCTTATAAATCCAGTATAAATGCTGAGAGGCATCTTTTAATGAATGCATCGTGTAGGAATCCCCGCAAACTCTTGCTCTTCTTTCCTCCTGAAGATATTTAAAGTTACGCTAAAGCTACATAAATATCACTTTGAAGTTGAGGAAATATTACAGTTGTTGTAGAGATATTTGAGCCACCTTTTGGCTTTCACTTTAATGCAAATTTACATTGCTTTTAGTGTTTGAAAAGCCCTTTTGCACCCAGGAGTGATTTGTATGAGAGGATAAAGCCTTAAGCTATGAGCTTGCAGCTTAGCCACATCCATAAACTATACAGACGTAAGACATAACAGCTAATTAGTACCAAGTTACACATCAAGAAAATACTAGGATTTTACTGATCATCGTGGATTGTCTGGAGTATCTGAAAATACTCAAAAAGGGGACAACACAACAAATGTGGTCAAGAAATCCAGTTCAATGACTTTAATTAACTGAGGTGAATTTTAGCAGACATCTGTTTTTTGGGGGGGGTTTTTACCGCTGCTTGACTCGGCACACCTGTCAGTCAAAGCACTCATGCCCCTAAGCCTTAACAAAAACCCGAGTGAGTGAGTTTAAAAGCATTCACCAATCATACAGGCTGCAAACATGCTTTTTCTCTGATTCACCTTTGGAGTATTTGTAAACGAAGCCATTAGAGAAATCAGTTAAAGAAGGCTACAATATAAAATCGCATCATTTTATGGCATCAATATCTATAAAACCTGCCATATCACTAAACTCTCACATGCCAAAAACTAAACATCATACCTTGTAGAATTATTGCTGTAATTACTTATACACATAGCAGTGTAGCTCTTAAATGTGAAGTAAATACTCAACATACTTTAAATTCAGACACGGAGTCAGTGTAATTGCAGTTTTTATTCCTTACAAAGAATATTATGTGGAATAGACACAAAAACATAGATTTTTTTATCATAGTGAAAAATATTTAGCTCCCTGTTCCCTTTTAAAATGTAAAATGATCTCCAGACAACACTGCAAGGCTTGTTGCAAAACTTACACACAACAAAAGAACCACTAAGCCTGCATTTCTGTTATTTTTTATATAATTAACCCCAGCACCCGAGCTGCTCTTTACTGGACTCAGCTAGGTCACAGTTACGCGTAAAAACCCACACATACACACACACACACATATGAGCATGCATGAGTGTGTTTTCTGCTTGAATGATGAGAGGAAACTGGATCAGTGTGTCTTCCCTGCATTCCCTCAGCTAAAGTTCATCCGCTTCACTTATGCATATTTATGCTTTCTGAATGCGTGTCAATATGTGTGTGAGTATGTAGCAGTGGGATAGTCACCCCCTGAGGCTGCTGCTTGATGTACTTACTGTTTGATTTACAACAAACACAATCATGATCCAATTGTTTTTCTTGGCTTCCTCTCTACACGATAAACTGCGGGATTTATGAAAGCTTTAAATGCATATATGCTGCAAACACATAAAAAATGTAGCTGCGCTATGAATACTAAAGCAAAAAGCACAAATCCAAACGTTCACCCCCCTAAGGAATTTGGTCATGTGACATAGAGTTACTCACAATTTACAACTCATCCATCCAACCTTAATCATTTCAGCTATTCTGTTCATTGTATTTTTGCCTAAGACACATCTGTGCAACTACAAATGACACATATAAACTGACAGGCAGTCCATCTGTATTTAGCTTCGGTTGCACTGGACTAGCAAGGGGGGTCTTTAAACCCCAGTGGAGCAGGATTATTGATCCAAAAAGCAATCCTATCATCTGACCAGTTTAGGTTTACTAGTTAGAAAATGAATGACTTTTTCTTTTTGCAGTTTAGAAAAATGTATATATGTATGTTGTATATTCCGTTCCACCATATCCCTGGAGATCCGGTGACTGTGGAGGCTATTTGAGTTCAGTGAACTCACTGTCATCTTCACTTTGAGATGATCTGACCTTTGCGACATGTTGCATTATCCTGCTGGAAGCAGCTAACAGAAAATGGACACGCAGTGGTCATAAAGTGCTGGACCATGGTTAGCAGAGATACTCAGCTCAGCTCTGCAGTTTAAACGATGTTCAGTTGGTACTTAGGGGCCCAAATTGTGCCAAGAAAATATCCCTCACACCACTGCACCACCTGCACCAGCCTGAACCACTGATGCAAGGTAGGATGGATTCAGGATCGATTGCTTTCATGCTGTTCATACCAAATTCTGACCATACTAGTCAAATGCTGCAGCAGAAATCGAGACTTATCATTCCAGGAAACGTTCCTTCCATGTTGGAGGGTTAGCACTGCTCCAGAAGGTAAATCACAGAACAACTCAAAACTTGCTATTATTAGTGGTTTATGACTAGTTTCTAAAAGATCAGTGCATTATTATATATCAGTCCATCCATTCGCTTCCGCTTGTCCTTTTCAGGGTCACGGGGGGTGCTGGAGCCTATCCCAGCTGTCATAGGGCGAGAGGCGGGGTACACCGCTAACACATAGGGACAGACAACCATTCACACCTATGGGCAATTTAGATTTTTCAATTAACCTATGCCCACTAAGTGCAAGTCTTTGGACTGAGTACCCGGGGAGAACCCACACAAACACGGGGAGAACATGCAATCTCCACACAGAAAGACCCTGATGGTGGAATTGAACTCAGGACCTTCTTGCTGTGAGGCAATAGTGCTAACCACCGTACCACCATGCCACTGTGCTGCCCACATTATTATATAATACATTTATAATACGTTTAATATTCAGCTTTTAAATTTGGCAAGTACAAAATTGGTTGCATGATCGCCTCAGTTGTTTTTTGTTCAATATCATGTAAGCCACTGCAGACAGACTTGCATGCAAAGCACGACACTTCAGTTAATCGATCAATTTGTCTACAACAGACGGCTAATTTCCTCAGGAAAGCTCTCTTTTTTTTCATAACGCCCACTGTCCTTATGGTGCACAGAAAGAGAAACCATGTGAATAAGAAGAAGACCGGAAAGAGAAAGAGATGAAGGATGGTAGGAAGCAGGATGGCAACCAGATCAAGATATGCCCACTGAAACAAAACAGATGAGGAGGAAAAATTATGCCAGAACAAAAGCCCACTCTACGGTACTGACCTCACTGAGCGACACTTCAACACTCAACAGCCATTTCAGGTCTGCAACAAAGACGCACAAGACGCTGCTTGTTCCCTGCTCACGTGTGGACCGAGAGAGAGGACGACAGCCAGTCATCGATCTCCTTCAACGTGAAGGACACCGTATTAACTAAGTGGTGGCCATCTCTTATTCATACGCCGCTCGTCACTTATCGACACCCCCTCTCACTCCCGTAGTCTGATGGGATTTTCACGGTTTATTTATGGGATAGGACGATAGAGAGAAAGATGGAGGAAGGACGAGACGAGGTAGGGGAAGGTAAATGAGGGGGAGGGGAGAGTGTAAATAAGATACAGAGATGAAGAGGTAAAGTGAGGGATACAGGAGAAGGTGAGAGATGAGTGAAAGCCAAGAAGAGGCGAAGAGATGTGTGGCGGATAAATGATGAATGGAATGTCTGGAGGCTTCAAATCACACAAAAAACACAAGAGGCAGACTGAGAGATTAGTCCCAATGACCCACTTAGCAGGAGAGAGGCAAAAATGGCTTTTAGTTTACACAAATGAAATCGGAGTGCGAGGATGAAATGTTCTATTACTAACAGAAAGCAAGCTGAAATCTAAAAGGAGACACGGGCTGGATAAACATTCAACGCGTTATGGGCCTTTAAAAGTAGCTAAAACATTTTCTTAAAACTCCTTTACTTCCAGACCCTGAGGCCTTTTTTTTACCATAATGATAATTATCATAATGGTGATAACTATAAGACTAAACATTTTGACTCACGTATTAACAAATCCAACATTTCTTCAAAAACAATTTAAAAAAATAATGACGATACATGAACTATAACAGACAGCACTATCGTTTAGAGTTTACAAAGTCACGTCACCGCGTAGCCCGAGAGGAATGAACCTGAGTCGACCTCAACCCTGGATTTTGAAATTAATGAAAAATGTCATTAGGAAATGAAATAATCATAAATCAGTTTAATCATCCATTAATGAAACCAGCAGGCGGGTTTGTTCCTCCTTTTTTTTGGCAGGCAGGGATGAATTTGGATAAGGAACAGTGTTGTAGGTTTTTAGCCAAACCTTGTCCCTTCTGATTGTAGAATGAATGAAAGTTTTACTCACATAAGATGAAGACGACTATCCAAATTATTACAAGCCAAGTTCAATGTCCTCCACTGCATTTTTCACTAACAAGAAGTTCTGAATTACTGCAAACATGATCTGTTTGAATCACATTCGGACCCTAATGTCTAGGAGGAAAATGTGATGCAAAAGTCCAAAATTGTCTATTTTTTTTCTTAAGTTTCAAAACTTTAGATTTACATGCAAAACCAAATTTGGTTTACTGTCTAACTGCATCAGTTGTTTGGATTAGAATCAGTTTTACCACGTTCATAAAGAAATATGATAAGACCTCCACTAAGTTAACGAGAAACCATTGATCGATAATACTCCATGTTGCCTTAAGTCCACAGGCTAAAGAGGGAAAACTCACCACCATCACTTGAGATCTGGCGATGGCACCACTGGGTGTTTGTAGCAATGCTGAGCAGAGGTTTGAGAAGGTTGCTGGATGAGGATTTGGTGCAAAGCCATGCACTGTTTATTTGCAGTTTGTACATAAGAAATTGCTCAATTTTTCTGATACAGTTACAAATATTTGCAGAAACTAAGGTTAAGATAACAAACATTGTAATCTCAGTCTGCTTTCTGTATCCTGCCTTACAAATCCAACAATCCCTGATGGATTGCTGTACAGCAAAGCAGGGTTTTTACACTATAGAGGAATTGTTCTCCTCCCCGAAAAAAACAAAATTCAAAAAACGTTTTAGCCAAAGCCAAAGAAAAATCACCAACATCCTAATCATTTAATTCCATCTATCCATCCATTTCTTTGCTTATTCAACATATTTGCTTATCAAATGGACAAAAACAACTATAAAGTAGACTTATTGCATTTACAGTACATGTTTAAAGGAAAAACACAAAATGGGTTTAGAGATTTCAAAAATAAATGTTTAGGCAGAGGTAGAGCAAGCCATTTAAATTTTTCATTTAGTCAAAACAAAAAATACTATATTAAAGACACATGTAGACACCATGCCGCACATTTTGAAGCTTGAAGTTTGTTATTTTGGTTTTCAGTTCAGTTCTTTTTTATTTCAAACATATACATTCACCAACATTTCATAAAATCATTCCATACAGTTGTTTGAAAAGGAGTAGGCAGAAGTATATACTTATTTAGCCCTACCCCCTCGGGTTTACATCCTCATCATCTAAATTTGAACAACAAAAATGTATACAATGCCTTCTACTTAGAACATAACATCTCAAAAAAATATTTTCACATGTTCAACTAAAACTATATTTAGATTTGCTAATTTGCAGAAGAAAATAAACATGAGTTTGACTGCTGTCTTGGGTTAATTGCATTTTCTTCATTCTTATACTTATTTAATATTTCTTTTTTGAGTTTTCAGAGACTTGTTTATATGGATCTATCTGAGAAATTGAGAATACAACATGCTGCAAGCCTGTTGCACACTACATCACATCCTGCTTTACTCTTTTTCTCAAAAAATTGATTAGAATTTACAAAATGATCACCGTGTGGTATTAAATAAGGCTTAAAACTACCGACTAAGACCGTAAAATTATCAGGAAAATTAAAAACTAGTTCACGGATGACATAAAAAAGGGACTATTTTTTACACAATTAGACTTTCAAGAACATCCACCGGAGTTTCCCCTTGCTGGCCATCAAAAAGAATACAGGTTAACGATATTTCCACATTGACCTCACCGTTCAGAGCTGAATTTTCCATTCCTCTTTTATACACTTCTCAAAAAATGAAAGAAATTGGTTTTAATCTGAGTATAGCATCAAGTCAGTTAAACGTCTGGAATATTGATCTGATCGAGTAGCAGAGAGGGTTGCTAATCATTTTTGGTGTTATGAAATTATCACTAGGTGTGGGGCAACAAGGAGACAGCCCGCCAACCCACCTCCTCATCATTTCTGAATTTTTCTTCACTAGTTTTTCATTTGGTTAGAGTCAGTGTCACATGAGGCAGGTTAATCATGAGCAAAGGTCTGGAGAAGCCATGGAAACAATACGCTTGTTCATTGTTCAGCGTGACCAGTTTGGTGGAGGGTCAGTGATTTTCTGTGGCTTATAGAGATATTAGGAATAAAATTGTTGGACCCATTGTCAGACCCTAGACTGTGGGTGTAGTGGGACCTGGGTTCTTACCTGTGCATGACAATGCCTCATGTGAAAATATGGAGGCAGATGCTGGAGAATTAAGGCACTGATACCACTGACTCACCCCCACACTCCCCTGACCTAAATCCAACAGAACACCTCTGGGATGCCTCCCAGATCTGGTATGAGATCCCCCAGGACACCATCCATTGTCTCATTAGGAGCATGCCCTGACAAGGGTCGGGCATATATAAGCACATTGTGACAACAAACTACTGCATCTGAGTACCAAGTTTTGAAAAAATGGACTAACCTTAATTTTTACACTTTGATTTCTGAGGTGTTTTTGAATTCAGTCCTCTGTAGGTTGATAAATTGAATTTCCACCAAATGACGTGGCATCCTTGCAATCATAACACTCTGTCCAGTCCATATCATTAGAGATACCCAGCATGATATATAGTACATCATCAGCTATCGTCAGCAGTCATGTTTTCAAGAACAATTTTCAAATATACAAGTCGAGATTTTTTAAAATGTAAACATTTTCCTTCAGACTGAAGTAATTGCCTTAAATTTATTCCACATCAACAGATATGTTTTTAAAAAGTGTAGATATGCTAATTATTTACTTTATAATTCACTCTCTTGTCAGATTATAACCAGCCACAGACAGGGAAACATTTAAACTCATGACTTGAGCTTCTTCATCCCAGCGCCTGAGGAATAGCGATGACCTCCTCTGCCTACACTCACCATCCACATCATATATATATATATACATTGCAGTGCAGATGTGGGGCAGTAACGCTGTGCGACCCTTCATGTGATGACGCATGTTGCATTCACACACATACACAGTGCACACAGAAGCACACTGGGCTTTGACGCCTACAGTAATTATGTTCTGATGAATCACTGCTATTTCGTTTAGTTATTCCCACACACACACACACACACACACTCAGCACAGGATCACACATGAGTGTTTTCTGTTTCTGTGGAAAACATGATGAAGTATGAAGCAGTCATTTATAGATAGATAGATAGATAGATAGATAGATAGATAGATAGATAGATAGATAGATAGATAGATAGATAGATAGATAGATAGATAGATAGATAGATAGATAGATAGATAGATAGATAGATAGATAGATAGATAGAGGAAAATGTTTGAGATGCTGATCATCAGCTCAGGGCACTTCGGGTAATGGCCTCTGGTAGCCTCTGTGTGTGTGTGTGTGTGTGTGTGTGTGTGTGTGTGTGTGTGTGTGTGTGTGTGAGAGAGAGAGAGAGAGAGAGAGAGAGAGTAATGAATCAGCTCTTTGGGATTCAATAGTCTAATTATTAGTATGAGCGCACTAACAGAACCTTACGGCCTTGACTCTGTGGATGTTGTGAGTGCGTGTCCACTCACTTTGTGTTGCTTCCACATCACGGCCAGCGGTTTGACGTCGTGCTTGGCGTGTTTTCCCTCCTCCAGACACTTCATGCACACGGGAGCCTTGCAGCTGCTGCAGTACATACTGAAGTTTTCCGCTTCGTGATCCACGCACGTCGCCGGTTTCCGCGCGGTGGCGGGCGGCTGCTGACCACCGCCGCCTCCGCTAGCCCCCGCTCCTGCCGCCTTGTTTGGCGGCGGCACCAGTCGGTGCTTGGCGAGGGGACCGCGGGACGGGTGGCATCGCTGCTGGCAGGCGTTGCAGTAGTAGACGTCGCACTGCTCGCACATCACCGCCGCGTCCACCGGGTTGCGGTCGCACAGCTGGCACTTCACCGCGTTGGAAGATGAGGAGGAGGCGCCGCGGGTCTGTTGGTACCGCGCCACGATGGCCTCCAGCAGCCGGTTCCGAGGGAAACCCCGGAGCCCCCGCTCGTCCAGAGAGACGCTCCGGTGGCACAGCGGACAGGTGAGTGTGCACTGTCGGTGGGGGATCGCAGGCGGAAACACCCGCACCCCGTTTGGAGACTTGAGCTGGCACGGCGTGTAGGAGCCGTATCCGCTGTCCGTCTCGCTGTACAGACTCATCTTGTCCATGTCCAGGTAGTCGTAGTCAGAGCTGCCCGAGGCTCGGCTCTGCACCGGGGTCTCCCCCTCCGGGGTCTGGACGGTGATGTTCCGAGCGCATCCCAGGCAGACGTTGTGGGAACACGGAAGCAGGATGGGGTCCTTGAAGAGAGACCCGCAAACGGGGCATTTCAACTCTTCCTCCATCGCTCCCGTCTGTGTCGGTGGACCGGAGAGGGGAAGCTGCTTCTCCGAGAACGCTCCAGCACCGAGTGACTGGACAGCTCCCCACACTACTTTGCGCATGCGTAAAGAGGGGCGGAGATTGTGATCTGGGTTGACTGATCGAGCTAATTTGGAGGATTTGAAACGCCACATATTTTAGATTATTATGGTTGGTAAAGAGGATCTCTGCTCCTTTTCTCAAATTACTTTGATTTGACATATTTAAGCTAACGCTTCAGTTATGTAATTCACTTCTTTCTTCTTAATTTTGTCCACAACATTGGTTTATTTTCTAAGATTACTAGATAGAAAATGATAAGAAGAAGAATTTGATTCAATCCCTGCAATTTTGTAGTCTTTCTTTCTTTCTTTCTTTCTTTCTATGTATTTTACCAAAAAATGCAAACATTGAAATAAAAAGGGGGGGGGGGGGGGGGGATCGCTCCTTAAATGTGTTATAGCTGGTAAAAACTTAAACTTTCTTCATCTGAGCTTCTTTCTGCCAGTATACAAGGACAGTAACTGCTATCATTATGTCAAATGATAATGCTGAAGCGGATCATTTATTGTGACTGCCTCTATACTCTGCATTTGTTCTGCCTGTTAGTCTGAAACAAATCAAACGTGATAGCAGAAGTACATGCAATCAATAAAAATGGATTAAACTAAGTTTAATAGGAGTTTCCATGCAGGCTCAAAATGGATGAGGGACCATCTGAAGCCACTTCGATCCGGTAACCTTTGTGTTTTTTCCCATTAGTCTTTTGTGTTAACTAAACATTTAATTGACTAGACAGCGGGCATGACTGAAGTCCTTTGGGGAGCAAGATTAATCCGACACACTGGGACAGCTTTTCCATTTATTAGCCCAATTAGCATCCCATTACCTGGGTTTCAGATCTGCTCTGCAGTGAAATGAGAGCGGGCATCTGCACAGCCACGTTAAAGCAGAGATCTCTGCAGATGTGGAACATCCTGCAGTGTCATTGCCAAGCATAACCTTTAACTATCACCGAAGAGAACCTCACTCCAGCATAATCCATCACGAGGATGTTTACTCTAAAAAATTGATCTTCAGTTACACATTTGTTCTCCAAGGAAGAAAAAAAGGCGAGCACTGCGTTCTTCCAACACTGCAGTCATAAAAGATTTTTTAATGTAAAATTAATCTGAGCTGAATTTTAAGAAGATGAATAACTTGCTTTAATTACTAAAATATAAAAATCAGATTCTTTTTTGTACCACATTGGTGGGAATCATGCTATCAGACCTGGACGGCAGAGTGGAGAAGTGGTTCGCACTGTTGTTTCACAGCAAAAAGGTTTGGGGTTTGAATCCACTATCCAATCTGCCTGAGACCTTCCTGTGTGGAATTTTCATGCCGAGTGGGTCCTCTCCAGGTACTCAGACAGGCAGTTAGTGGGGTTAGGTAGATTGGTGATTCTAAATTAGCTGTAGGGGTGAATGTGAGTGGTTGTTTCTTTGTGTCAGCCCTGCAACACCCCCGTGTTTTGCTATGTGGCAGCTGAGGCTCGAGCTTCACTGTGATGAGTGGAAGAAGATGGATGAGTGGGTGGGAATCACCTTCGTCAGTTTCAATTTATTTCCACATTTTCATGTTATCAACAGAGCTACATTAGTTTTTATATTATGTTTGTGGACATTTGACAAATTCGATTTCAGCATTTATCTCAGTTTTGTCCCCCACCAGCTCTTGAAGGAAACATCTGGCTGTTTAATTTGGACAGCAGGTTTCTGTGTCTGAAAGAAATCTGCCTGCTGCTTCAGTTCAAACTTGAGCTATCACTTATTTCAACCACAGTACAGTAACAGTCAGTAGGAATATTACACTTAGATCTCTGTAGAAAGGAACTGTAGAGTTGAGGGTCTCTGTGGGCTGCTCACGTTAATCAACCCAGTTCATATTAGAAATCATTACTTGACCCTTTGTTAATATAAATGTTAATATAGGATTTATAGTTAAGGTTGTACTTGTCACTACAGAAGTTTGTTTCCCCCACTAAAAAGAAAAAAAAATGATCTAAGTCAAAATTCTTGGTTTAATATCAACATTTTGTGTTATCTCAAAATTTTAAGATAAGCAGGTCAAAATTTTACTTAATAGCTGAAATTTTGAGATCAATATCTTCGCAACACCATTTACTGAAAAAGAAGCAAACTATTATCTGTTCGTCTCATGAACTACGTGCTTTGTATTCACTTATAGTTTGACTGGTTGAATTCCCTCAAATAATCCCACCAGCCTGATGCCTCTTCCCTAAGCTGAGGCTTTCCTCGAGCCCTCGATCACATCAGTGATTATGATGAGATGAGCTGTGAAGCAGAAAGAACAATCATGTGCTCAATCGCATCTAAAAATATCAGCTGTCATGTTTTCGTTGACTCTGTGACTGTTGGGAAACACTTTAACAGAAAGAGGAGGAACTGCTCGTCATTACGGTAGTGCCACCAGACCGGCTTTACTGCAGGAGGAAGAGCAGTCAAACAGATTTATGTTCACTGATGTTTCTTGAACACTTTGTCACTGTTGGATTTTAGGATGTTGTCCAGAAACTAAAGTTTAACACTTAAACTGTTGAGCTGTGTTCATAAACGGTTCGACTGCCAAAACTTGATCCAAGAAGCTCAAAAACTGAGTTATAATAAAATCAACTATATTTTAATTTAATTCCCCCTAATTCTAACGGCCACAAGAGGGCAATGTAGCGTAACCCAATGATCAACTCATTTTTTTTGGTTTAATTTAGTTTACATGCCATAAGGCTTTAGTTTTGCATAACCACAGAAAAATAGATACAGCTGACATAAATCCAGCCCTTCTCTGTATCCATTAAGAAAATCAATCCTTTTTGACCTCCACTAAGTGTATCAAATAAGGTAGAATGGGGTCATATAGAAAAATCATGACTGGTCTGGCAAATACTAGTCTGAGCATGAGGATTATTAAACTACCTGCACCACACATTTCACAGTTATCAGCATGTTGAAACTGCAGAAATCTTTTGGAGGTGAACAACAGCTGCTGCCTGATGCCTTGGAGCTACAAGTTTGAAAACAGCAGACACACCTAGTATGCAGTATATATCGACATCTATATAACATGGCATCACAGAGGTATATATATTCAAATGGCTGGGGTTGTGCAGAAAAATGATTAGTCCTTTGAATCTTAATGTACTGAATAGTATTTCTTTTAAGAGAGATTTGATGCGAACATGATCTAAAAATGGCAGCAAAGACCACAGAGGGATTTATTAATGTAGTAACTGTAAGCCTTTTCTATTAAAGCAGGCTCACACCAACTAATGTTAAATATTTGTTACATTAATCTGCTTTACATTACTATATGCTAATGGGTACCATTATTATTATCTAAACTTGTGTTTTTCACAAGACTCCCAGCAAACAGTTTTACAGTTTTACATGAAAAGTAAAACCGTTTGCTGTAAGGAAAGGTTGCTGATAGGGAGCGCTTCTTTTATGCACCATGGACAAAAAAGGAAAAGATGAAACACTGCTGAGTTATTGAGCAAACATGCCAGCCAAAATTAGAAGATGAGAAAATACACCATACCGTGTTGCACTCAGTTTCACTTAGTACAGCAAGAACAACACTTCTTTCATTTCATTTACTGTTTTACAATTCATGTTAAGATACTTTTTCCCCCCAGTGACACACCATCTGCTTCTTTTAGATGCTTTACTTTATTGTTACAATGAAAATGTTATGCAGATAAATTGTATTCCTTCATAGCAGAAGTAAAATGCTTCTGTGTTGTGAATCTCACTCAGTTTTGCATCTGGGAGACAAGACACCCTCTCTACTTTAATGCTTGGGCTTAAACTTTTCCTTTAGGGTTACGGTCGGTTGGACGCTGGGTGGGGGGGGCTTCCCATGATGCACTGAGCGTTTCTTCTTCACGTGTCTCCTTTCACTCTCTGTGTCCTTATACACCACTACTGGATTTAATCATTACTTATTATTCATCTCTAGCTCTCTCTCCTAGTCTGCCTTTTGTCCGGTCTCTCTGCTCTTTCTTTCCCCATCACCCCCGACCAGTGGCAGCAGATGGCGCCAGAGGTTTCTTCCTGTTGAATGGGAGATTTTTCTTCCCACTGTTGCCAAGTGCTTGCTCACAGGAGGTTGTGGGATTGTTGGGGTTTCTTTCTAATATTGTAGGGTCTTTAACTTGAAACAGAAACGGCCTTGGGCCAACTGTTGTTGTCAATTAATGATATATAAATAAAACTGAAATGAATTAAACATCTTCATCATTGATAAAATGAGAACTCTGTGCATAATGATCTTTATTCATTTCCGTGTGTTATTTTTGAATAACAGAAAACATTTAGCAGTGCATTTCACTTCAGTCATCCCTTTTAATCAAGTCCTTGTGTGCTTGAATACTTTAGTGTCTAATAACGGTCGAATAAGTAGCCTCAAAATTAAACTTTCAAATAAAATGATCTTTAGCCATCATGGTAATTATAGTGTTTGTCTGATCAATAGATTCATCAGCCTCACACAATCATTGCACCTCTTTCAGAAGAGCTTAGTCTCCTTAGTTATCACGTGTCAATAATCACTGTTAATACATTATGCATTTTGAGTTTAGCTGTTGGTTATTTTTTTATGCATGTAAAACATTTGCAAAGTTACAAAAGTTTAGGATAATGCAGGTTATTTTCTCCCACTGCCTGGAGCACATCATTTGTGATCCAGGTTTTCATCTGTGATTTATCTGTATCAGATTAGTGCAACACCTTAGCTATTGGCTAGTGTGACCTGCCCTTAAAAAGAACAAACAGCTGCCTTGTTTCCGGTTCTGGTTGAAATGTGTGTGGGTTTTCTTACTGAGTGTTGCGTCTCTATTTGTAAGGTTATGGCAAGAAAACCATTTCTCATTTTGACTGGACAGGCTGATAAATCAAAGCAGGCTGGACTTTATTTGGAGCCAGTATGAGAAAAATATTGAGAAAAAAATATTGAGAAAAAAATTCTGATGAACCACTAAAACTAAAAACCTATAAATGATTATAATATGGGCACTTTAAGCTGTCTTATTCTAGTGCTATTGCGACTCTTTTCTGTGATGTATCCAGTGATTTCCTGTCCTGCAGCATAAAAACAACCAAAAGGTGCTATGTTTATTTCTAAATTGGGAGTTGAAATTGCAAGAACAGTCATTTAGAGAGTGTGTAGGTGTTTCATGGCCGCCATTCTTGCGCCTCAATTCAAGCCACAGAAGTTCCTGTCGGTCTCAGACCACGGATGTGGTGCTCTCGGGGTTGATTCGTACCGGCCTCGTGCTCTTCCTGAGGTCCTGCAGCTGCTTGGCCGGCTTCCCCACGCTCTCCTCAAACCTCCGCTCAACCACCGGCAGCACGGTGTCGTGGAGGAAGGAGGCATTCTGCATGACAAAGGCTTTCTTCTCAGGGTCCTGCTCACAGCGGAGGCTGTAGTCTACGTGCTGTACGGCCACCAGGATGATCTCCCTCAGGCTCTCCAGCAGCACCATGTGCAGCTCAGGGAAGTAGAGCTTCAGGCCTTCCTCTAAGAAGCTCATCATCTGCTTGGTGAAGGCCACGACGGTATAGCTCAGGTTCACCCAGCAGTCATCACCTGTGTACTGCTCAAAGTTAATGCCACAACTGCGCATCTCATCCTGCACAAAGATAAATATGTTAATGTTGCAGCAGGTAAAGGAAAACAGTGATTTGTGGCAGCTTTCATATGAAATCCTCAGCATTTGTTGTAACAGAAGCTCTAAGCACACAAGCCAAAATCCCTGCCTCCAGAAATTACAACATAATTAAGCATGCAAAACCCCCAAAATATGAAATTATATAAAAAGGAGCTTTAAAGGTTCACAGTGGAAAAATTTCAACAGTTGAATCATTTAAGCAGATTAATACCAGATTATCAAAGCTTTGCTTTCTGTTACTCAATTTAGGAGGTTCTTGGTTAAAAACAATTAAACAATCAACAATTGAAGAAAACAAAAGACTGAGTGAGAAACCGTAAGAACCAAGAGACAAAACAGAAATAATTCAGATCCACCTTAAGTTTAGCCAAAGCCTCAGGAGTCATGAGGTTCATCCTCCTCCACATCTCCTCAGAGTTTCTGTGTTTCGTGGCCTCGATGATAATATCTTTGTAGCTCTGGAGCGCTGCCTTGATGTCTTTGACCAGCAGGGACTGCAGGGTGAAGGTCAGGTCCAGGCCGATCTCGGTGAGCTGCTGACAGTGTTCTTTAGCCACTTTAACGCACTCTGCTGCTGTCGACAGGCTCTCCTTACTGTCGAACACCTAGCAACGAGGAAATAAAAAAATGTACTTTATTAAGAAAACCATACAACCATAAATTTTAACTTGCACGCTGCATGCTCTGGCTGCCATTTAAGAGATCCTCTTGTGTTGCAGCAATGCTTTTCAGTTCTTTGCCCTTCTCAGATGGCTTTTTTTATTACTAAAACAACTCAACTTTTTTTATACACCTGAGATCCAGAAGCTTATCCTCTGTATACCAAAACACATTGTTGGTTATTTGCATATTTTAAACCATTAATACCTAAGAACACCACCGGAACACACAAATATTGCATCATGTCTCAGTAGCTTAGTATGTTTTTAGCTATAAACAATGCAGAATATACAAATGATAGATGTTACATATCTTCTAATCATAGGGGACGTACCTATTACTCAGGGTTTTATCATCTGACATTTTAACTACCTGCTTGCTGAAGGCGTCCACAAACATCCTCATGGCTGATCTGGACCAGACCACGAAGGCAGAATAGCAGCCTGTGTTCCCGGCAAAGTCCATCTGAAATTCTTTGGCCGTCTCCAGCAGGCTGGTGAAGAATATGTTGCAGAGTTTGTGGATGTAGAGCAGCGTGGCTCCTTCGATGCGAAGCTGCCGTATAGCAGTCTGCACTGCAGCAGCGCGGTTCTTCAGAAAGAGCTCACAGGCTTTGGTGGACTGGCCTGAAACACAGATGACTGTGTGATGAGACAGTACAGATGTTCATGGCAATTACATTGTATTTTTGCAAATACATGCAAACTGTGATGCATTATGGGAATCTGAGGGCCTTTATATTTATGACTGTAAATGTACAACATGTGTAGCTATTTCTCAGCTGATTCTGGTACGTTTTTAGTATATGTCTTGAAACCTATTAAGCTTAATGGGGAAAAAAAGTAAACTGGATGGCAAACTCTCCTTGACTACATAAAGAATACCTGGGAGTGTAGTGACAGGAGACAAAATGTTCTCTCTCTTTCCTTTTGATTGAGTTTTAAAAGAGGTTTATACCCTACATACTCCTGCTAAAGGATAATGTTTTGCCCGAAAAAGGTCAAGTACTGAAAAATTGCAAATAAACATGTTTTTGCAAACCAGTCAGTGTGTGGGAGTCTGTTTGCAAAACTCGGGCATAATTAAAAATGGATCCACTCGAAGCTGTTCTGCACCAAAGCAAAATACAAATTTCTAAGGTTTTATAACATTCGGTCATTCAAGAACAGTTCTGACAAAAAATAAATAGTAAACTATATATAAACTATCATGAGGTTAGTTCTCTTAGTGCTCTGAATAGGAAAGTTATTTTCTTAATTAAGTAGTTTGAGAATATTCACCTTGACTGAAGATGAGGGGAAAAACAGTGAATACATACAGATCACCGCAAGCACAGCTTATTTGTCTGAAAATTACACTTTAACTGCATCCAAGGTCGAACTCGGACAACAAGCAATTTGAAAGTCAAGTCCATGCAAATGATGGAAGAGAATGAGCTAAACTCCCCAAATAATGAACAGTGAATTGTGGAAACCCTGTGAGAGGGCTGAGCACATCCTTACTGTGAATACACTGAATATAAAGTGAGATCATAGCAGACAGGTGTTATTTGTTTTGGTGATGTGTGCAAACTTGTTATTTTTGATTTTAAAAAAAGGACCTAGTCTGATGAGCTGGGAAACAGCCCGCCGGGTTGCTTTAGGACCGCCACGAAGTGACCGATCTGGAGACAACTCAAACACCAGGACCTCTGTCAGCTGCCGCACACGTTCATCCACCTTCCCCCTAAGCTCTTTAACCTTCGGGGTGACAGGCTGATCTCTGAGATACTCATTGAGCTTGTCCAGCAGGTCAACAGCACCCTCGAAGTCTCTCTGGGCAATGCACACATCCAGATCCTCTGGCAGCTCCTGGATCCACTCAAGGCTAAGATTCACGCTCTCCTCACCATCAACCGTGTCTTCATCATCATCCATATCAAAAGGATTGGTGGATACCTCAGCTCTAACAGGAGAAGTGGGGACCTCCTCCTCCTTCTTATGCCTGTCTTTGGAGACTTTGTTTTTCTTGGTTTCATCTAGGATCTCCAACCACTCTTTCTTAACTTTGCTGTTCTCTGCCTGGAAGATGCGGCTGTCTGGAAACATTAGGATCTTGAACATGTCCTTCATTGGTGGGTTGTCTTTCACGTTAACTACAGCAAAGCTCTCCAGGTCATACAGAGCGTTGTATTTATACTTAACCGTGCCACGGCGGTTAGGCAGCCAGGTGGCAATCAGCAGACAGTCATTCATCAGGAAAGCGTGCACCTTCTGAATGGGGGACATGTTGTCAACATCAAACTCTGCAAGGTCCCCATTGTAGATAAGGTGCCTGCCTGGGGTGTCCATGATGTTTTTAACCCCTTCCACTTTCTCCAGCAGTGAGGTGAGGGTCCTCTGCTTCACCTCCTCAGTCTCTTTGGGAAAAGCTGCCTGCATCTCTTTAGACGTCTCATCCTTATCTGTGGACAGCAGGGCCTGAGTGATACTCTCCATGATGCTCTTCTGTTCAGTCAGGATGTGGCTCAGCTGGTACATTTCGCTCTCCAGATAGGAAATCTCTTTGGCTGTTTCGATGAACTGTCTGTAATTCTTGTAAACATTTTTCTTCAGATTTTGAGCCGTTTCGTCGGCAAGGTTTTGGATTTTTTGTCGGTGCTCCTGCAAATCCCTGTCGCCATCGGACTGCTGTGACAGCTGCTTGACGTAATTTTGCGGGTCGAAATTGGGCGATTCGAGCTGCTTCCGTAGTCGGTTCCCCGTTTCCGACATCTTTTGCCGTGTAACTGTTTACTTATTGAGATAAATTGTTGAGAAAATGTAGAAAAAACTGGACAGAGAAACAGTTCATCGAGGCTCCTTGGTTCATATCCGCTTGTAGCCTAAACAGGAAGTTGACACCCTGGAACGTCACGGGATACAAAAAAATAATAAAACAATTTTAAAAAATCTAAATGATCATAGGTCGTTCATAATGGGTCTTATATTTATTTTTTAATATAATTTAACATATGTTAATGATTTATATTAGAAAGCCGTGTTGCTTTTATTTATTTAACTGGCGGAAACTACTTGAAATGAACAACACTACAGTTCCCATAATCCATTGCAAAGACGTTGCTTGACTACATAATCGAGTTTATGGTAGTTAGGCAAAACTAAACCGGATATAGCATTTTATGATTGAAAGAATGTTCCATTTTAGAAAAAAAAATATTAGTAGATGCTACAGAACGCATATGCAGATAGTTTGATATTTTAAACTTATACATCAAAACAACAAAGAAAATAGCCATATTGAAAACAGGCTTTTACTTAAAACTTACTTAGTCGTTTAAAACTACTTAATTGTTTTACTTTGAAACCCGTACCGGAATTTATTTTGTCCTATTGTGACAGACTTGACACACGGATCTTCGCACTAGCTTTGGTCTGACGGTTAGTAATATGAAAATGTCACTGAAAATTTCATGACAGAAGTTACATGACAGAAAGTATTTGGACGTATTGGTAATCTGTCAGACTACATTTTGGGACGACGTAATGCTACCGCCTGTTTGAGACCTGTACAAACTGCATTAGCTAGTTGGCGCTGACAAGCTAACTAAAAACAAATAACATAACAACAAATATCATCAAAACAACCACAAAACTTTTCTCTCTTGTCATGGATGAGGATTTCCTGCTCGCTATTCGGCTGCAGGAGCAGTTTGATCAGGAATACCAGGCTTTATTATCTTCAACAAGTGGTACTGTAGATGATAGTTTCGGGCAGAGCAGTAAGAAACGGAGAGTGGAGGTAGCTGGAGGTGGTAGCGATGTTGTTCCCTACTGGAAACCGAATCCCCAGCTTGAGAGGCCAATGTCCATTGTGGACGAGTCCTGGGAGATGCTTGACCCTAACCCCGACGTCAGGGTTATGTTTCTGGAGTTCAATGACATGTTCTTCTGGGGTAAACTTAGCGGTGTGGAGGTGAAGTGGAGCTCGAGAATGACGTTGTAAGTCATGCATGTTTTTGTTCTTGTTAACTCCCACAAAGTTGTCTACACAATAACACCTTTGATTTTTGTGCGGGATTTGGTTTTGCATGTCTGTAATGTGTCCTGCTCCTCTTTTTTTTTCTCTCTTAGGTGTGCTGGAGTTTGTTCTTATGAGGGTCGAGGTGGACTGTGTTCAATCAGGCTGAGTGAGCCTCTGCTGAAGCTTAGACCCAGAAAAGACCTGGTAGAGGTGAGGTCGACCTGAACACCATTCACATCAGAAACACTGGGAAAGAGCTTGTTGTAGGGGATGAAATTTATACATCTATCATTTTACCTTCCTAACCCCAGCAGTGAATGTGTGACAGTGTGATAGATTAGAGCTTGTAATCCTTGTAAAAGAGGACAATTTTCATGTTCTTAATCAGTTTATTTTTCCCTGGTTGCCACAGACCCTTCTCCATGAAATGATTCACGCTCTCCTGTTTGTGACACAAAATAACCGGGACAGAGATGGCCACGGACCTGAGTTCTGCAAACACATGAACCGGATCAACAAAGCCAGTGGGACCAAGATCACTGTAAGTGTATGTTCTTGAGCATTGAACTGGTAGTCCCATAAGAGACATTTTCAAACTTATTCTGTTTTGTGGACCACGTATACATACAAACCTTCAAATTTACAGTTGTATTCAGAAGTTTACATATAGGCATCATGGGCTTGAATGTCATGGGAATTTGAGGCTTTTAATGATTTGTTTGAACTGCTGTTCAGGGTGCAGTGATTGAACAGCAAAGTAATCAAGAAACATTTGAATTCATTTAGGATTTTCTCTAATCCACACTGGATCAAAACTGCATATAGGCCCAAATCTAAACATACAATCCCACTAGTATTTGGTTAAATGTTCCTTAGCAATTTGCACCTTGAACAGATGTTTTTGGTAGCCATTAACAAGCTTCTGGTGTAATTCTGGCTGGATATTTGATCACTCCTGTTGGCATTTAAAACTCACTTCCTCTCATCTCAGGATGATAGTTTGGGTCTTTTTCCAGACCCTGCCAAAGCAGTGACACATCCAAAGTTGTGAAAATCTAAGATGGAGAGTTATCTAAGTGTCTTGGCCTTTCGTATTGCTCTGAGTATTGGTCAGTCCAGTGAGTCCTGGCAAAGAAAAATTACCATTTGGAGCGAATCGTGATCACTAACAAGAAGTTAGTACATTTATTAAAAGTTAAAAGACATTGTAGAACCTCCACCAGCAATTATTAAAATATTTAAGTGAATGCATGTATATATTTGAGCTTGACACTGAGGATTAGAGGAAATCCAAAATAAATTCAAACTTTGACATCCACTTCTTGTTTTTGAATGCTGTACCATTATTCCATCCTGAAGAGACAACAGAAATCAGTAAAAGCTCAAAATTACATGCATTCATGTCTTCGTTCATTTTCATGCTGGATTTTTATTTTAGAAAACCTTCAATTGTTAATGCTTCTACAGCAATTTTTTGTAAACCCATTCATTGGGGTGGCTGTAGCTCAGGAGGTAGAGCAGGTCACTGCTGATTGGAAGCTTGGTGGTTCGATCCCTGCCTCCTCCAGTCTGCATGTCAAGTATCCTTGTATAGAGCGCTTTGAGTACTCCGGGAGAGTAGAAAAGCTGTAAGAATCAGTCAATTTACCAGTCTATTGGGCTGGATTGGTCATGTTTGGCATCCATGCCCATTTTCATAAACTTATGTCTTCCCATCTTTCCTTTCTTTCATCAGATCTACCACAGCTTCCACGATGAGGTTGATGTGTACCGGCAGCACTGGTGGCGGTGTGATGGGCCCTGCCAGAAGCGTAAACCCTACTTTGGCTACGTGAAGAGGGCCATGAATAGAGCTCCTTCTTCTCTGGACCCTTGGTGGGAGGATCACCAGAGAACATGTGGTGGCACATACACCAAAATCAAGGAGCCTGAAGGATATGGCAAAAAATGCAAAAAAACCAGCAAGACCTCAGAGAAGAAGGCCACAGGAAGTGGCAAGCCTTCAAGTACGACTACAGGTAACATGCCCGTACACGCCTGTGTATTAAGCTTTAAAACATTGTACCAACAAACAAGAAAATCTTGTTCATATTTCAAACATTTTAAACCTCAATGAAAAATGTTCTTAATTTTCTGTGACAGCCTCAAAACAACAGTCATGTCATGCTTTTATGCCTGACCGCTTTTAACTGTGAATAGATTGTTTCCACTGAGTAACTTGAGCATGTAAAATCAATTTAAATCAAATGACCCCCTGCTACAGAACATGCAAGAAATATAAAGAATGGTATTTACTGAATTGGCCCCTCAGAGACTCTAGGCTTACCCACTGGACAGCTTTGGAAACATTAAGTGTGTAATTACTACACAATTAATAATAATAATAATAGTAATAATAATAATATTATTAACTTCTTTACACTTTCAGAAAAAGGAGTTTCACTGGTTAGGCCCACTTAAGATCAAAGTGGACTGTATGTGGTCCATAGTGTGAAAGGAGTATGACACCCCTGATTTAGAGCATCTAAATGAACTGACTTTATTGTCAGAAACTCTGGTCTTGTATATAAAAAGATATAATATAAGAACTGAAATTAAAGAAAAAGCAAACCACGTCCACTTGAACTAAGTTACTGGATTTAAATACATTGCATGGCTGACTCTAAATTGTATCATTTCCTGTCCCAGGTTCGGGATCACAGGATATAAGGAACATCATCCCATTTAGTGGGAAAGGCTTCATCCTTGGGGGGAAGTCTCAGGACTCAACGTCTTCCTTGCCATCTCCCAGGCCACCACTTCCTGTTGTGAAAACACCATTGTCCAACCCTGTCCCCTCCCCAAAGAAGTTCTTCACGCCATCGTCCCTGACTAAAAGTGTCTCCTCTCCTGTTCACTCTAACAAGACCAATGGGATTTCCAACACTTTTACCTCAGTCAGACCATCCACTTCCATGGGGAAAAAGCCACCTGTAAAGAGGTCTGTCGGCAACGCGAGCCACTTTGTCAACATAAACGGTTCACCAGTGAAAATGCCAAAATCCCAGAGCAGTAGTAGCAGCCAAGGAGGAGATAAGATCAAACAGAGTTCCATTGACGACCTTTTTAATAGCACAAGCCTCAGGAAGTCAGAGACCAAAAGAGACTCACTGATATCACCAAAGTCTTCCACAAATGCTGCTTCTGCCTCCTCTATATTTCAAAAACAACAAAATAATCATTTGACTTCCTCTCCCAGCACGCCCAGTCCCAGGCCTGACATAACAAACCATTCCAAGGTCTCATCTGTAGTTACAACCGGATCCCAGGGTAGCACTTCAAGACCTGTACAGTCCAAGTATTTTACTAATTCTGACAGTGACAGCACATCAGCGGCTGTGGGTAGGAATCAGACGCCAAGACAGAGGGCGTGGGATGACCGCAGCAGCTCTGCCAGCATCTTTGACTTCTTCCAGAAGACCTTAGGCAGCGATTCAGCAACATCGAAGGAATCAATTAAGGCAAAATCACCAGAAGTGCTGCAGAGAACTACCAGTGCCACCACCACACCCTCCTCTTCTGCTTCTCTGCAGTCCTCAGCAGGACTGCACAGTGTTGCCTCCTCTTCTTCATCCTCCTCCTCCTTTGCAGTGATGGTCTGTTGTCCAGTGTGCCAAGCAAAGATCCAGGAGTCAAAGATCAATGAGCATCTTGATTCCTGCCTCTCTTGAATAAGGAGGTGATAACTTTTAGAAAGTCAGAATAAGTTTGATGTTGCACTAAAACTTCTTAACTTTGGATGTTCAATAAAATTTTATCCTTGTTTGTTCAGTAAGACGTGGCATAGTGATTTTAATGATTTTGACAATTTAAAGAATGACATTCTCCTACTTTCTATCACACTATGATTACTTCTGCGATTTCACTGCATGACTTTATGTCTGCTGTAACAAAATTCCTCACTGAACTGGACTGCATTAGAAAACTATGACAGCAGTGTTTTGCGGAAGAACGTCAGTGTGATATTACCGGTTATGGTTTGAATTCAGAAACCGTTTTGTCTTAGCCTGCAAAACCTATTTTTGTCTCCTCTGGAAGTGGATATTATTGATTTGTGGTTCCTGCAGTGGGATGTACCCCCACCCCCCAAACCTCAGGTCTGCATCTGCTGCCCTTCAGACAACAGGAGACGCCGTCTGTTCTCTGCTGATCTGATCTGTAGGAGTCAGGTTTCGCACTTACTAGCTATTTATTTCTGCAGGTCATCACATTTGCACTGCACCCAGCCTGCGGGGTCAGGTGGTGCAAGGACATTTGAATTTACTCAGTAAAACACTTCACCAGTGATATCCTCAGTACAAGAAATACTTGGATGACTAAAACGTTACAGATTTCTACCTGAATATTTTATTCATCTGTTTGGGTTTTAATTGCCAAGTAAAATATTTTTATTGGTCTGTTTGACTGAATATTTCAGTGTGGAGTGAATTCAATGCCAGTATTCAACGGTTGTCTTGTGTAATGATTAAATATCCAGAAGAAAGTGGTAAAAATCTAAACTTTGTACCCTTTGAGCTAAATGCTTATCAGGTATTTGCTGTGCTTTTAGCACTGTGCTAACATAATGATTAGCAGTAAACAATACAGATGAGGTGTGATGTATTATTTGCTTGATGATCAAGTGATGAGAAGACTAGATTAGTGTCTAGACTTAACCCTGTATTTGGACATTGACTATAAAATGCAGTCAATTTCTTTATGAATTTTCAAGATTTTTCAGTGAAAACAAGAAAAGAAAAGTTTAATCATGTTAAGGTAGCAGAAACATAAACCAAACCTTACAGGCTTCCCCACAGAAACCACTGAAGACCAATTTATGTGTCAACAAGTCAATATTTAATCAAGCATGTCTTAGAGTAAATCATAGATTTAACCTGATAGTTGTTTCCTCAGCCTACATCAGACAAATGTCCTTTTGACCATTATTATATTAAGATCGCCAGTGAAAATGTTTTAGTTTTGTAAGACTAACATTATTTACTTAAATGCAGTTTACTTCAGATCACTTTAACCATCTGATCAAAAGTACTCTGGATAGTTTGGGTTTTTTTAAATAGCACAAACGCTTTAGTCATACTCAAGAGAGAGAACGGGAGACAGACAAGTGGGTGTAGCAGAGCTGGTGGGTAAGCAGAAAGACGGAGAAGAGGATGAGGGCAGAGGTCAGGCAGCGTGAGGCCAGCTGCTGATCATGACTACGCCCTCCTGTTCCTGCAGGAAAGACTGGAGCAATGCCAGGGGCGTCAACAAAGCATGTCGGCAGCAGCATGTCAATTACCTCAGTCTGCTGCTGCAGCTTTAATTGCCATCTGGCTCCACAGGCACAGAGGAAATACTGTTGGGAAAAAGGCAAGGGTGGCTTTTATATTTGATTCTCAAAAAACTACTACGCTTAAATATCTAAAATCTTGTACTTGAATGCACAACAGCTTCTACTGAAAAATACGGTAAACTCTATTCATTGGGGTGAAGTTTGTTATTGCCAAATTACAGCTGACACTAAAAACACCACTGAAGATGCAACTCTATGCTTTTAGCTATGTAAAAATGATAAAGAAAATATACAGTAGTTCAAACCAGACCAACCAACCAGAATTAAGAAGAAAGGCAATTTAAGCAACTTTGGATGTGGTGCCAGATGGTCTGGTCTGAGTAATTCAGAAACTGTTTATTTACTGGGATTTTCCCACACAACCATCTGAAGAGTTTATAGAGAATGGCTAGAAAAAGAGAAAATATCCAGTGGCAGAAATGCTTTGTTGATAACAGACATAAAAGGAACATGATTCAAGCTGATGTGAAGGCAAGATTATCTCAAATATGTTGTTTCAACCAAGATATGCAGAAAAGCATCTGTGAACATGCAAGACATCCAACTTTGAGTGGTGACAGTAACAAAAAACCACACTGTGCACCACTCACGTCAGCTAAGACATGAGTCTTAGCTGACATAAGTGGCACAGGGTCACCAACAGAGGACAGGAAAAACATTGCCGGTTCTGATGAGACTTGGTTTCTGCTGTAAGATTCAGATGGTAGGGTCAGAATTTGGCATAAACAACATGAAATCGTGGCTCAATCCTACTTTCAGACTGCTTCTGGTAATGTAAAGGCGTGGGCAAGTTCTGGGCGCATGACGCCTATTTCCAGCAGGATAACATCAAATGGCCTGGAATCTGATGTGGCAGAATGGGAGATCTGCGGCATGGACGTACACCTGACAAACCCGGAGCAACTCTGACACTATCGTGTCAATATGGACCAAAATCTCAGAGGAACGTTTCGGGCACCTTGTTGAATCTGTGCCACGAAGAATCAAAGCAGTTCTAAAGACAAAAGAGGGTCCAACCCAGAACTAGCAAGGTGTACCTAATAAGGTTAAGGTGATCTAATACTTGCTCACAGTCCTTTCAGCACTGTCTTGTTTTCTTCTTAAATCCTTCTTAAATATGATTCTTTGAGTGTTTATATATAATGAAAATCTACTGATATATACAAATATCAGGATCTTTTACATTGAACTCAAAAAAACAGAAGCGTGCAAATGTTACAACCCATAAATACACGAAACTATACAACAGTTTTAGCTGCTTGTATATACTGCTGGTTTAAAGACACTTTTGGAATTTGGTCTGATTTTTAAGTTTGTTTTATTTTATCCTTAAAAGTGAATTTGCCAACTGCAGTGTAGGGGTTATGGAAGATCTGAAAGCAGCACTAAGAAGTCATATTAGATTCACTGTTTCCTGTCTTTGTTAGAACAGAAAGAGGCTGTTTAATCACTCTAGCAGCTCCAGAACAGGACGATGTAGTGTAAACAAAGCTCAGCTGTGGTATTATCCGACCAGCCTTTGAGTTTTTATTGCTATTTATTGCTAATGTGGCTTCCAAACCTTTTATAATTGTGTGTGTTATGTGTGTGTGTTTAATTTATAATACCACTGTGTAGAATATTGCCACTGCAGTTACTGTAATTCGGTCTGATTCCATTCCCGTTTGTCACAGGGAGGAAACAGTCACCCCCGTCCACCGCAGAGGGCCTCTGAGCAGAGGAAAAATCCATGACAGCAGTTGTTAGTCCAGGCCAGCCCTCTTTCCTGAACTTCTGTACATTGACACGCTATAGGGAGCTGAATTCCTGCAAACACACCCCCACACACACGCACATTATTTCCTTTCAGGTCTGTTGTTTCTCCCTGACAGTGATGCATTCCAGACAAGCTCCAAGTTCAGTGCAATGTCACCCTGTTGGCTGCTGTTTGTTTAAGAGCTATTGTTTCATGTAGAGGTGCAAGTAATCCCTCTGCAGAAATCAAATCTGTTTAAACTTACTCTTGAACTGCTGTTTTAACAGCTTTTGCCATTTCATCAACTGTCACTTAGAACTTCTGTGGTTAAAAATATTTCATAATCTCAGCAGTGACAGCTTGTCCAATGTTCTGAAATGTACTTGTTTCCGAGTTAAATACACTCTTTTAATATATTTCTATTCTTCATGATGCTAAATCTTTCTAGTGTAGGGACACATGAGTATCTTAATAAGTTAATTTCTTAATGTTTTCATATATATCGCATACATTAATATATAATATATATATTGTATTGTATACCTATACTGACTGCTCGGTCTAGCAGGCGCAAAACACCAGCAAAACACCAGGTAGACTGAGCAGTCAGCTAAGTCTGCAAGACTAGGCTGACCAAGCTGTGTACTCTAAGTACAAGATCCATTGGGTTCTGGGGTCTATCACACCAGGCAAGACCCCAGGTGCAGGCAGTGTAAAGATGCCCCTGAGACAATTCAGCACATAACAGAAGGGTGCAAAATGATAGCAGCCAGGGCATACATGGAACACCATTACCAAGGAACATTTGTGCCGAGTGTGCCCTGGAAGTCCCGAGGTCAAAGTGGGCGACACCCCCTAGGGTGGTGGAGAATGACCGAGCTAAGATCCTGTAGGACTTCCAGATATAGAAAGACAAAATGGTAATGGCTATAGTGGTGGTAGAGAAGCAGAAGAAGACGGCCGTAGTAATCGATGTAGTGATACAGAATGGCAGCAACATCAGGAAGAAGGAACACAAGAAACTTAAGAAATACCAAGGGGTCAGATCTCTGTCCAGAAGAGTGCAGTCCTGGGAACAGCTAAGATACTGTGCAGGACCCTCAAGCTCCCAGTCCTCACTGCTCAAGCTTGAGGGATAGACTGCCATATGTCTGTGTGTGTGTGTGTGTGTGTGTGTGTGTGTGTGTGTGTGTGTGTGTGTGTGTGTGTGTGTGTGCATGAAATGTATGTATTCGTTAAGCTTAACTAATTTCCTCAATAACAGTTGTTTTAGCGATTTATTGCATAATATCTCATATAGACACAGACCGATATACAAAATGCTTGAAATCTACAAAGAAAAATACAACTGAAAATTTTGAGGGAAAAAAGAAACAGAACAAAGCTCCTTTGGTAGCTTTTGTACTGCCAGCAGTGAGCTCAACATAAGCTGATATCTTTAGACCATTATTAGCTGGATCCAGTAAATGATGCAAACTCATTGTGCTTTTCGAAAGGCAGATTAACACCACCCTGCTAGGGTTACATGCCTCCCTAGGGGGTTGCAATCATATGCCTAATCCTTTGATCTCAAGAGGTAGTGATGATGATGATGGTGCTGCTGCTGCTGGTGGGAGCTTATAGAAGGACCTGTCTGTTTATAAAAACCCTGGACAAAACAGATTGTCTTTGATTGGTCTAAAAGGCTAAACTGTACAGCTGTGAACGATCAGCTGATGGCTAATTGTTGTAAGAGCAGGGTTTCGGGGAGGAGGACAATGAGGACAAGGTTTTCACAAAGACATCCTGTGTTGTCTCAAAGTTATTAAATATGAATATACAAATATGAAGCCTGATTTAATGACTCTTAGCTTTCTTATAGCCTCAGTTTCCTGTTCTTAGCTGACAGTAGTGGCACCTGGTGTGGTCTTCTGCTACTGTAGCTCACCTGCTTCAAAAATTTGACATATTGTACATTCAGAGATGCTCTTCTGCATACTTTGATTGTAAGGAGTAATTAATGGAGTTTAAGTTGCTGTCTTCCTATGAGCTCCGTTCAGCCTATCTATGCTCCTCAGACTTTGACATCAATAAGACAGTTTCACTCAGAGAACTGCAGCTCACTGGACATTTTTCTTTTTCGGAGATGGTTGTGAGGGAAAATACCAGTAAACAGGCTGTTTCTGAAAAACCCAGAGCAGCCTGTCTGACACCAATAACCATTCCACATCCAAAGTTACTTAAATTGCTTTTCTCACACATTATGATGCTTTATTTAGCCAGCTTTAATCTGTCACATTTTAACAAGGATGTATGAATATTAGAAGGATCTAAAAATTGTGTTTGTTTGCTTATTTGTTCCCATTCTCCTGGTTATTTTTAATGATGTCCTCCATGCAGGGCTTAATATACTGGGAGTAGTGAATTCACATAGGTCTTTCATCTTACCTCGGCTACTAAATGTTATATGTTATAAACTAACATAAGGCTGATATCAGTCATTGTCACAAAACTTGAAGCAGAAAATATTTCTAAAAAATGTTTAATCTAAAGTAACTGTCGGGTCTATCAAAATACTTTCAAATTTAGCATACTTTGAATAGTTTTGAAAGTAAATGTGTAGCAGAACGTTAGAACCTCATACATATTCACTTTCTGTGCTATACAACGTGCCAAGAGAAGCACAAGTTATCATAAAATCAGCATTTTTGGGGGGCCACTTGCAAGCAAGTAAGTTCATGCACAATGAAGACCCTGACTGAGTCTCATAAGGGCATTTAACACTTTTAATGATTATTATAAGAAGCACATTAGCAGAAGTAGAGAAAAGAATCTTAAGATTTCATTAATTTCAGTACAGCGAATAGGAATACAGGGCTTCAGGCTTCATCCATCTGCCTGTGTGTGTGTGTGTGTGTGTGTGTGTGTGTGTGTGTGTGTGTGTGTGTGTGTGTGTGTGTGTGTGTGTGTGTGTGTGTGTGTGTGTGTGGCACAGCACATGCTTCTTTCTTTCTTTCTTTCTTTCCGAGGAGCGTGTGTGATGCTTTTGTGCTGATTTCATGGTTATTGTTGTGTTATTGTTGTGATCGGGCTGCAGGCTGGGGGGTGGAAGTAAGGCCCACCATCTGTCCTTTATTCGCACTATTGTCTTTCACACACACTACTATCACGACCTTCAACCCCTCTGCCTACAATAGGTCACCTGGACACACTCTTCAAATAAACCAACGGGCAAACATTAAAGTTTAATGCTAAAAGAAAATTTGGAGTAGACATATTTACACACAATGTGTGATTTCTTTTTAAGTGTAGAAGCAATTTTTTACATATGTGAAATTTCTAAGATTTCTTTTTTCAAATTCAGGGGTAAGCAGTTGTTCAGTGTTTTTAATATAATCGCGCAATTTGTTGTATTAGAGTAGATTGTGTACAAATGTACATTTAAATGCCATCTCATCTCTTGTCTGTTTAAATTGTATTCTTTGTATCTGTTCAAAGATCTGTTCAATAAGATACACGATTTCCTATAAATATATGTGTTTTAAATAAAAGTCTGCATGTTTTATGCATATACGTGTTGGCAGGGAAACGCCCAGCAGCCACTGTGTTAAAGGACAGGAAGCGGATTTTACTATTCGGCCACAATCCGAGTTTGGACACTTTACAAGAATCACCAAAACATAACCAGAAGTTCTTTTCAAAGTAAAAGCCGGGGGACGTCGTATAGAAGTTTAATAGAATAGAAGAATGGAATCTCCTTCCACTGTCATTGGACATGTACAACGAAATTCTGGTAACGCCACACCAACTGTTCAAGGATTAAAAATATCAATTGTATGACAGCAAGAATAAATAGCAGACCAGAGGAGTATATACAAACAAGATGAATATATACAAAACTAGAAGGCATAAAATAGAGAGGCACACATTAGAGGACATGGTTGCAAAGTGCTTGAAAGTAGTGCAATGGAGAAATGGAGAAAACACCCATATGATTGTAATAGGATCTCTTAGAACAGCATTTAAACTTTGATTATTGTTCCACGTTTTTATTTTGTTTCAGTGCATGTGTTCTGTTGAGTTGTATGTTTGTAAAAGAAATACTTGCAGGAGTGATTTTTTTTTCTTGAGAATGGTATAAGATGTTATAATTATGATCCTAATTTATAACATAAGGGATACATCGTAATAAAAAAAAAGAGGTGTGAGATGCAAAGCATCCACCTGTGGGAGAATTCTGCAACAGAAAAAAGGTAGTACAAATATAACTTCTAGTAAAAGAAAGGCTTCTATTAATCCTGGTTCGAAGCAGGACAGCATGGTGGTGCAGTGGTTAGCACATTTCAGATATGTGGTTGACTCTTAAAGCCAGCTGTGAGTGCTTGCTCTCCTTGTGTCTAGCTTGTATTATCCAAGTGGTCTCCTCCCAAAGCACCAAAACATGCTTTTCATGTTAAATGATGTTTCTAGATTTATCAGTATCTAAAGGTTAAACCCTACAATGGACTGGCGATCTGGGATGAGAACGTGTTGCACCCAGTGACAGCTGGTATGGGTTCCAGCCCTTCTGCAACCCTGAATTGGATAAGTGAGCAAGAAGATGGATGGATATTACAAGGCAAAGTTTTCACGCTTCTCCTTATAATAGATTAGATTAGATAGAACTTTATTAATCCCTCGGGTGGGTTCCTCTGGGAAATTCGATTTCCAAAAAAGCACAGCACCGACAGAAGTTACAGAGTTACAGAATATTATATATATATATATATATATATATATATATATATATATATATATATATATATATATATATATATATATATACACACACACACACACACATATATATAAATACTACGGGCAGAAAAAAGCCAGTATGCTTTAGCAATTATTGTTTCTGTTATTTTTGTTTTTCTCTCTTCCCACGTTCATCACACTTTTTTTAAGCTGATGTGATTTTATTTTGACGATCATACCGGAATTCCAGCGGCTTCACTCGGGATAACTGAACGTGGCGTCGTTGGCTACCCTGGGGTGAGAAAAGCACGGCTGTTGCTCGGTTTGTTCAGTGTGGGAGACTGCTGTGTGATAACAGTGTTTGTGGCGTCTTTGAACTGAAAAAAAACAGGACTTTATAGACACTAGCTCTCCCCGCTTCGTAACACATAAGACGATGAATGGTAAGTCAACGAACGGCACGCTGGGGGGAATGGCCTGCATCGAGGGTCTACCGCCGCTGCCGAAGAGCCTGAGCGGGTTGCTGAACTCAAGCGGCGGCTCCTGGAGAGAAATGGAGAGGATGTACGTGAAGAAAACCATGATCCAGGACGACCTGAGCAGAGGCAGGAACAATGCCGATAACCTGCTGGCCAACAAGCCGGCCAACCTCGATGCAGCACTGGCTCTGCTGCGAAAAGAGATGGTAACATTTTCAGTGTTTTCCTTTATTTGTCGACAGGAAAGTGGTCCGTTTACCACTGCTGGTTTAATCCTAGCGATTTACATTCACAACCATTCAACCAAAATCCCTAAAGAAACTGCAGAAGTTTTCTTTTTTCGGCTTTTGGACAAACTTGTGTGCATTTTAGCTGAGAAATTAAGACTTTTTGAAAACAATAGTCTTTTGATTGATTCGGCATACAAAATTAACCCGTTCTGCATTATATAAATAAATTATGAAGTTAAAAATATTGATTTATGTCCTGTCTGTTTGGGATTTTTGTTCAGTGAACATACAAATTATGTTCACTGTTCATTGTTATCACTTCTGTTAAGTGTGTTTTCTCCTTGCTCTGTTTATTAAAGACTCGCTAGTTAATTAACTTAACATGCCACCCAACCACCTAGAAGCACTTGAGGATAAAAACGAGATTTTTTTTAAATGGACTCTGGTGTTAATAACAGCCTATATAAGAAGAAGGAAAAAAGGGGATCAGGAACAGCTTTGCATTGGATGAGACAAATTAAGCCATTAGGCTTGTGCTGATTTGGATTCTAAGCTCATTTTAATACCTTTTAGCTTCAGTATAAAAGTTTCTATTGTGACATACAGAAACCAACACAAAATCCTTCAGTGAACTAATACCTGCTATCACATTTGCAGAGATGTAATCAGAGTGAAACTCTTACTGCACACTGTTTTACACTCCCTTGCCAGCAGCAAGGATTTTCATACTATCACCGGACCAGATTTCATTATTGAGGTAGATTCCCAGCAATCTTGGTTAATGCTTAACAATAGCTTGTTTTCTTATGTGAAGTCACGTAGCTGAAAGAGGTTAAACTGCTGCTGAAACTCTAGGCATTTGGATTTATTTATTTTTTTTCCTAAATCTTTCTTTCCTAAATCCCACTGACTCTTTATGTCCTTTAGCCTTGGCAGAGTAGGTTCCTAATGTTAGCCTTATTGCTTTGCTGCTGTTAATGTATTACTGTGGGGTTGTTGTAGTTAATAAGTTGTCAGTGTCCTATATTTTTAAAGACTCTAAGCTTGTCCCTGTGCAGTTTTAAAGAGCACAGTGTTTGGTGTGCGTTTTAGCTGCCTGTGTTATGCTTGACCACTGAGTGTGCCGTGCCTCTAAGTTCAAACTGCACTGTCAGCTCAGCCGTGAGGTCAGCAGCAAAAATGCCCTTTACACACCATCATCGTGGCCTTGACACACCGATGTCACAGAGTCAGCTGAGGCCACAGGCGAGGATTATTTTTATTACTTTCTTCTCTTTTTGTTTCTTTGTTAGAGGTTAAATTTAGTGACTGTTTAGGTATTTTACTTGAATAATTCCTTTACAGTCACTCTTTTGTTGCTTATCTTTCTGTTTATGTGCTAAACGGTTGAGAAATAAATCAGATTTTCACTAATGCCAAGTTATTAAGGTGATTTGCCAGACAGATGTTTTTGGAGCTAAAACAATGAATTCATTCATCTATATTTAAAAAATAAATTGGCTATTATGCCGGTAAAAGCCCCACAGGCCCATTTTATTATTAAATGGGCCTGTGGGAACCCTGGAAGATTTACTTGCTGTAGAAAGATCCTGGTTACTGAATGCTCAGAAGTATAAGACTGAGCTTTTATTTGTAGGCAATATTGGCCACTGAAGGATGGTTGGAGAGTTTAAGTGGTGCAACTGGTGTAAATTTCATCATTTAAAGGAAAACTTGCTAGGCTCCATGTTTGTGTCCTTACACCCAGCTTGTTGTGGCACTACACTATAAGGGCACCTGCTATGCATATGTCCGTGAAGTAATTTAGAAAATGAAAGCAGAGCCGCTTGTTCGTGGTTCCTGTAGCTGTTTGTGTTCATGTCAAGCGATTATAATCCCAGGTTATTAGACAAAATGACACGTTTAAAAAATTTGTAGAACATTATCTCTGGGTTTCTTAATTATTAAACTGTGAACAATTAAAAAGGCAACAAGCTGCTGAAAAATAATCTAATAAGCTAATGAGTTAGCTGCAGCTGTTCTTCCCTGGGTTTTTTAATGCTAATCCCTATACTGCCCCCTGCAGGTGGGTTTGCGTCAGCAGGACATGTCCCTGCTGTGCCAGCTGTGGTCGCTCCACGAGTCCATCCAGGAGTACAAGGGGAGCTGCCAGGACCTTAGCGCAGCCTCCAGCCTCAGCATGATGGAGAATGGCTACTTTGACGAGGATGACGAGTATTACCCGGAGCCTGGTTCCACTCCCACCGGGGAACAGCCGGATGGAGACATTGGAGATGGGATGGCAACAATGGGGGCAGCCAAGAATGGGAGCGGCAGTGGCAAAGGGGACAGCTGGGACTCCTTTCGCGTTAACATCTGAGGCCTCGTTGTCAGCATTTTTCTTAGTGTGGATGCATATTTTTGGGTTGACAGACTGGATTAGGCTGGAGGAGAAACCTTTTTGGCCTCCAGGGAGTGAGTGGCTGGTGAGAGACAACAGACTATGGCGTCTCGTGGAACTGTAAAAATCCAGCTACCTTAAACACCTCCTCAGGTCAAACATCCGCCTGCTTGTGTTGCAGAACGTTGTTTCTGCAGCGTGACCAGGAGCTTCATCAAACTGCAGATCTGAGCGATCAGATATTTTGAGAAGTTACTCTCTTAACAACCTCTGAAACACTCAGGGGTTGGGATCAATTGTATCCAGCGACTCGATATAGTCAAAATTCGGCAATATACATATATATATATATACACACACTTCTTTTTGTAAACAGCTTTATTGCTGCTTCTATGTCCGTTTGTTTTGTTAGACAGTCACTTTCTTTTTGGCTGAACTTTTTTTTTTTTAATTTACATATACAAAAATATATGAACAAAGTTTTATTATTTATTATATAATATAAATAACAAAATATTTGCTTTCCTGTTACTCTGACATTTTCTACTGCACCATTCCTCAGCATTTACTGGTTGGAAAGAATCCCAGAAATCCAGAGCTTTGCAATCAGCATTGGTGCAAAAAGATGACTGACTCTGTGGACATATTAATGGAGACAGTGTGTGTGTTTCTTCTAAGTGGTGAAACCATTAATTTACATCAACCCCTTGGGGTCCAACCAGAAGTAGTAGTACGGAGAAAGAGATGAGGTCCTCATATCCACTGAGTTTGTGTGCAGGTATGAGGTCTTCACCGTCCTGCCTTTAGGTGGAGCAGATATCTGCTCAGGAAATGTGAAATCTTCAGAATGCTGGAAACAGTTTTAACTGTTTGCAGAGGTGAAAAACCCCAAGCCCAGCGTGCTGTGTTGCAGATATAGTGCTTCAGCACTTTACAGGCATATCAGACATGTCTCTGTTCTCAGACTTTGTAGTGTTCAGGACACATCTGCCTGAATTTAACTTTCTGCTTTAATATTATCTATCTTTAAGAAACATTTACTTAAAGATTAAAACAGAACTCAGTTTATTTCTGGATCTTGGTTTCATTGTATTTATCAATTTAAGTGGGGGTCCGCCCCAATCAAGGGTTGGCTGGTTCAAACACTGAACATTCAGATATTAGTTTCTTGAGGTCAGTATTAACATGAATAGAAATGCAAAGACTACCTAAGTTGAAACAAGAATTATTCTTCAAAATAATAGAATTATTCTATTATAGATGATAATGAGCATTAAAAGAAATTATGAAGCCACATACAAATATGGCCAAGAGCTGAGCTGTGATCTGGTAGCTGGAACATTTTTCATTATGGAAACAAAAAATAAAAAATCTACACATTTTCTCACTTTTTCATGGTGCAGTTTGTTTTTAGACACTTTTTTTTTAAATGGGACCTATTGTGCTGATATCACTTCCATGCTGGCTTTGTATGATTCACAGTTTACAGTAATCTTTCTTTGAGTTTAAAAACAAACAAACAAAAAAAAACCCTTGCCCTTCATGGGGATTTCTTACTGACCTCCTTTTTTTATTGATTGATTTTGTTCCTTTTAGAAACATTTTTGCATAATAGGTCCCTTTTAACTTTTTCTGGTCCCAGTGGCCTTCAAATATCACCTACAGTGTAAATAAACATCTGTAGCTCTAGACCTAGTAGCAACTATCACATGAAAACCCGGTGCTTTATACTCTTATGCATCGAGATCTTAACCAATCTCATTTTAGCGTCATGTGCTCTGTTAAGTGTGACAGATGCCCGTGCAGGATTAAGCTCATTTTTAAGTCATCCTTGAGGAATATAAATCTGATTATATCAGCATTTGGTCATCTTTGCATACGTTATAGGGGCTCTTTAACGATCTCTGCTTCCATTACAATATGACGGTGGTCATTAATTAGATTGTAACAAAAAAAAGTGCTTTTGTTTTTGCTTTGGTTGGTTTTTTTTTTTTTTAATCAGAAGAACTTGCCTTCATTGCCTCATCTATAATAAAAAAAACAACTAAGTTAAAATTCCTTCAATCTAAAATCTAAAATCTTGACTGTTTAAGACTTTTGGATGTGAAAATCCTCTTTGTAAACACATGAATGGTCTACTCAGGCTTCCTAAGTATCTAAACTCTGCAGCAAAGGTCTCAGCTCAGCCTGTAGCATACAACACAGCTACAGACACAGCACAGCAGCTGTGCTGTCAATCATAAATTGAGTTTCTGAACTCACCATCGCTTTGAGAAGATATCGAGGGTTCATCTTTGCACAAATGTGCTCATATTTCGTCACCTGTCTGTACGTCAGTCCGCTATTTGAACACAAACCAAAGAGAGTACGCCACTCAGCATTGTATTTGGTTGACGTTGCTGATGTAGGCGGGATCTGGCTATGTTGAACTTAAAACTTAACATCTGGTGTCTTGACGAATGTCGTTAGGAGTTTTTTGGAGCTGATGAATGAAGGACATTTGGTTGGCCTTTTGAACAGTTGGCCGCCTTCTTCCCCACTCAAAGACCAGCGTTTTCAGTTGACTGAATTAAAATGTCACCGACCAGTGAAAGTCTAGAGGATTGATTTATGACAAGTATGTGAAGAGTCAGATGTGTCGCAATAACATGTGGATATGAAACCATGTTTCCGCAAGCACAGTAACCCTTGATCTTCTAACTTCTCTCTAAAATCTGTCGACATCAAGAGTTTCTGATTTAACCGGAGTAGTCTGACATTTTGGGAAAATGTTTCAGTTACATACTTCATCTGTTAAACGTAAAGTCAAACCAGCACAATCACCAGATGGGGAAGTAGCTAGCATTACTATGTCTTACTGCCTCCATTTCCCAGACATGGATTAAGCTGAGATAGACCATAAACTTTTTCCCCTGGAGGTCCTCCTAGGATTTAGTCTGGGAGGAGGTTTAATCCGTGTTGGAGAGTAACAAAATCCACTGGCAAGCACTTTTAAAGTTGCCACTTTGACATAGTTTTGTTATCCATATAACCTGGACCTGGTGTGTGAAGTAATTTTAAACATTACCATCACATGGGGACACAAAGTGAACAATGGTTGATTGTTTTTTGAGCAGGATGAAGTTTGGGGTGGAGCAAAGCTAAACTCTGTTGTCACCATAAAAGGATGCAAGTTCTCCTTGAGGTTTATCATATATATTTTTTTCCTGATCTAAGCTTGGACAAACATTTTTTTTGCCTCTTGCATATGTAACTACTCACTTTTATTCTGAACCTTTCCATAATGCATTTGCAACTTTCTGACTAGTCTTATTATTTAACAGAGTCCATTGACTTTGGTTCCAGTGTTCTGATAAGTTGAAATGATTGTTCTCTGTTTCTCTCTGTTGCTTTTTATGATCCACATTTAATGAAACTTAACTTTGTCTGTGAAGTACACCTGTATGCGACTGCTGCCAACATTTCTAGTCGGATTACACATTTAGGGTCAGGTAAAGCACCTGTTTTACTACTGCAGTCTACTGCTAATCTGAAGCCGAAAGCACGTTTGATTAAACGGTTTTAAACCACTGACGTTTAGGACACGAGTCACATCTTGATCCCAGGATTTCTATTGGATGTCTACCCAATTAGTGCCTTTTTATAAGATGTTCAAGATGGGAATGAACATATACCATAAGTCATATGAACTGATTGGCCTGTACTTTGGTTTTTAAAGCTGCTACATGTGGAATTTGAAACATAATGACTTTAGCAATCTCACAAAACTCATTCTGAAGCTGTGCCAGAAATAAATGAATGTCATGCTGACATGTCGCTCTCCTCCAACTCCAACGAGTCCCTAATTTGGATCTGTTGTTAATTATACTCTTCTCTGTCAAAAGATTGTTTGGAATTTTATTGGCAGGGATGCAGCTGTTGGGAACGGTGTACTGCTGACACCCACTGAAATTTGAGTTGCTCTAGCAAAAGTGAGACATCTCTCTTCCTGTTTTGGTTGATGCTTAGAAGAAATTGTACACCTCAAAATAAAAGGACCCTAATGTATGGCGGTTATTTCTTCAGAATACAACTTTAAAATACACGTAGCAATTTTACCGTCAAGAACTTGTATCAGCCTTAAAGTCAGCTGAGGCATTTGCAAACCGAGCTAGGTGGTGCACTCCTCACTTGTTCTTCAAGTCTGTTTTTTGCACTTGTTTGTGCCTGTTGCTGTGTTAAATCCCCAAAAATACGACTACCTGACCCTCTTTGAGTTTGTCACTACTACACAGGTGCATGGTGCTCTTTGTACGCTTACACTATTGTAGCTTAACCCAGCACAAGAGAGCTAAGAAGAAGCTTTAAATTGAACACCAGCAAATTGTACTTAATATTGTACCGTTGCCACGTGTGTTGCCTGTTCTGTAGACTAAAATATGCCCCTTTTTCACATGATTATTGGATGTGTAACATGGAGATTTCATCTCAGGGTAAACTTTAAAAAAAATTGTTGGTTTTTTTTGGGTGGTTTTGACTCCTGACAAAATAGCATACTTCCCTTAAACAATGGCTCTCGAACTAAAGGTGAACAATGCTATGTCACACCCACTTACAGTGAGTCATAATTATGATTCAATGGTTTGGTGCAAGTCTCAAAATCAAAGGGCAAACTTTGCACCAACTTTGAACAATCAGGAGGCGAAGACGCCAAGTGCAAAACAACCACAAAAGCTTGACATAGTTTGACTTAAGTGCGGATTACCCCTGCAATCACGGTCACGCCTGAGCGTTCACACCCATGCTGTAGTGGTTGTGAAAAGCGTTTTGGAAAACCTAGTGAGGGTTGTGGCACTTGAATGGAGAATAACTTGAACATTACTTCCAATGAGGAAAAAAAATAGCTGAAGGTGTGTAATGTGTGTGCGCCTTTTCTGCAGCTGACCAAATCTGACCTGTGTCCAAACCTGGGTTTGAAAACATGATTGAGCCAAGACAGTTCATTATTTTACAAGTGACATGTTTATCAGTAGGCCTGAGTATGCAGATGTAACCTATTGAGGAAATCAGAGAAGTAAATGCAATTTCATTCGTGTTTGTTCTTTATATCTCTTATTGTAATCGTTCATTAACTTGCTTTAGTGAAAAGAAGGATTTTATGTATTGTTTTTTTTTGAATAAGTAACATTTGGAGAACACGTGAAGGCTATGTTGCCGCCATCTATCATTCCTCCTGTTCTCTTATCCATGAATGACCACACTGCTGTTTGTTTGGACAGTACTCTCTCATAGTTATACTGTTATGAATTTAATAAAGCGGTTCTGTACTTTTCAGGTTTTTAGAGTGATGTTTTTTTTATGAGGGAAATATTGATCGTGCCTTCAGACTTCTAAATTAAACTGACATGAATAGCAGATCAACAATTAAACCACAGTTATGTTTTAGTAGAATTTAATTTGATACTTTGGGGAGATATGAGATCTATGGGTATATTAATGATTGTACCAGATCCAATGACATCCTCTCCAGGTGTTTCTGAGATAAAGCATTCATAAGGATTGTGAAAGTGAGCTTATAGGAACCACGTCCTTAGTTCCATGACACAAGTGGCTGTAGATATTATGCTCTTGGTTGTGTTTTCTATCGATCTCTATTTTCATCTTATAACTGAAAAACATCTGGAGAGCATTTCATTACATCTGGAATAAACGTTCACTTGGACGCAAAAATCAACAGGTCAGGTTCATCAAAGGTCAAATCTCTCTCATTTTTAAGTTATTTCCCAGGCCCACCTAGAGGGATTTATGTATATTTTTTTAACATCCAGCCCAAAAGTTAATTTGGACTTGGGGCTGAACTGATTAGATTTTGGTCATCAAATTTTACTATGACCTCACTCCCGAGTGCAACTAGAGAGAATTTCAGTACATTTGGAACAAATGATTTTGGAAGTAAAGGTTCGGATATTTCACCTTCTTAATCTACTTACTTACTTTCATGTATGTAAAATTTAATGTTCTAATGAGATTTATGACCATTGGTCAAACACATACCTCAGGAACAGAAGGAGGATTGTGACCATATTTCATAATTGGTATAGTTCACTGAATTGGTAGCACCAACCTTCACATTATACATTTCATTTGGACAGACTGGCTGGCAGACACCTGTAATGTGATCATTCTGGTTTGAGCAGAGTAGCCAGCAGCTCTGTGGAGCTGCAGATGCTTTGAGTAAAATGCAAATGTCAGCATGCTGACAACAGCAATGCTAAATCTCTCTTATCTAGCATAGTATTTTAATACACTATCACTCAGCATAAAGCCCTAAGCACACAGTACAGGTAAAGTTGTTGAGGTTGTGTTTACAATAAAATTTAGAGTATGTATTTAATTTTGTAGTGATACTTTTGTTATTTTTATATATTTGTTTTTGCTTCAAAACCTAAATTGTGCTGGTGAAACATTTAATGTGCTAATGTGTGCACAGATACAGCCTGCACCAGGAGATTTTCTGGAGAGCAATTCATTTCAAGCTTGGTGGTCATCCTAGGCTAGGAAACATCCTGTGGTAACCTCGAACATGTGTTCCAAATACTGCTCTAACCTAAAAACTTTAATCCACTTGTGGCACGACTGGATAAGTAAGTTGCTTGGTCTTTAATTATTATCTCAATCTGTTTTGAAGTTGTTGCGACGTTTCACTTTCGATCACTGTTACTGGCAACCTGGCAAACTAACTACTAATCATGTAGGTATGCCACAAACAGGCTAAAAAAATAAAACCTTTACATTTGCACTATTTACACCCAAAATCTTAAAAAAAAAAAAAATCCAACTAATACTCTAGGAGAAACAGCTCTTTCACACCAAACTGTGCTTCCTTGCCATCTCCCTGCTGCCCTACTTATTTCTTGTTCTCAATGCATCTCACTCTGACCTGCATTTAAATGCGCCAATCTGCATTTTGGTTTAGAGTAGCTGCCATGCCTGTGCAGTTCCAGTGTAATTGATCATTACTGCAGCAGGATGTGGTGGCTTTGATGTAGCAGCTTCTCCTGCTGGGAGGTTGGGATGAATTACTGATGATGATAACACTGTTTATATTTTCATACTCAGAGTCTCTATGTAAATTCTCACCAACCTCCCTGAGAGACTTAAGAAATGGGTCATGCAACAATATCTCGGTTTCATACAGCATGTGCACCATTTTTTTCCCGTTACCTGTTATCACAGTTGCTGTGTATTTGCCCTGTGTGGTGTTTATCTAAAAATTACACGATCTGACAAATCTGATGGCTACTTTTTAAAAAGTGGACTCTAGATTTTAAGACATTATTTCAAACATGTTAGAATAATACAATTAAAGCACCAAGAAAATAATGATCAAAGTGAATTACTTGATGTGTTCACAAAGGAGTAAAAACAAGCATATGCTTATTTAATCCTACCCTATTCTGCACTCGGTAATCACTTTACTTCCTGTTTGTATCCTGCATTTATTTGATTTTATAAACCCAGATATATGTATTTACAGATATATGCAGATGTACACACCTATCAAAAATAAAAAGTAACAGGTCAAAGCCTTTTCCCCCCATTACTTCAAAAAATTGTCATGCTTCCATTCATCACTCAGTCTGTTTCGCAGCTTCACTCCACATAGAGAGATCAAAAACTTTCTATTACATACGAACACAGAGATGGTTTAAATATAACTCCCCCCCTCAAATATTATCCACCATCCCTGTAAAAAAATGTTTTGGATATTGTGAGGAACTAAGTAAGTAGGAAGTATAGTTTATTGTTTTATACAGAATTTGTACAGTGTGAAAATGAACCACACTGGTGAATTTTATTGTTTTGGATTTTAAGGGTATAGTGTTATAGATGATCCATGATATTTTGTAACCATTATTATGGATTATCCTTCTGGTCCTTTTTTGCAATATAAATAATTATGCTAGTAGTATTTATAAATATTGCTCCAAACCTCTAAACAGTCATCTGAATATGGTGTAACCAGTGAGCAGTAGAGATTGTAGTAGAGTAGTGATTTCTGGATTTCTGTGTTTTATTTTATGCAGTTTTGAAACGCTTCTCAAAACCTCACTATGTATATGTTCTATCTGAGATTTCTGACTTCGCCTGTTATCACATCAAGAAACTTATTTTCACGAACTCTTCAGTGTCCATCCCATGTTTTATGAATCAAGAATGGTGTATTCCTTTTACAATTCACAAATATCAGAATTTTACTTTTACTTACTTTACTTTTTTTTTTTGTGCTGTCAAACCACTTTTGTACTTTGCACATTTTCTTTAAATTTGCCAGGTGTCCCCCAGGTGTCTGTACTGGGGCCAAATCTTTTCATAATTTATGTAAAAGATATTTGTCAGCAGGCTCTATTAAAAGGATTTTTTCCCCCAGATCGTTCTTGTATGTTCTTGGGGAAATTTAAAGGAGCTACTAATAAGTGATAAACTAATTAAACAGTGCATTTGACCAACAAGTGATTGTTTGAGGACTCTTATATTTGCCTCGATGTTTTCCATTTTTATTCTACAAAAAGAAATACTTTACTTTTCTCAACACTGTCCTAAACTAAGCAGTGAAGTACATTTTACTCAGTCACCCAGCATTACAAGCAAAATGATTTACATCTGAGTGCATTAAGGAATGATAATCCCGTACAATAGAAATCATATTTTAACATTAGTACAAGTTATTTCATACAGTGAGTTACAGTATTATTCATTCTATCCAAACTGAAAGTGCAGTTTATTACTGATACATGCTGGTGATGGTTTAACCTTTGAATTTCTTGATTTTATTAAAAGTAAATTTTATTGTCTCTTTCTTGTACTATGCTGTGTTTAAAGTGTCTTATAATTAATTTTGCCAGATCTAATCTCAGGTCTACAAAGCATTTGTCATTTAGCAAATCTTTGTGAGAGGTTTAGATTGTTTGGCACTTATCCTTTCGTGTCCATGGCCTTCGTGCGCATATCTTTGACTACAATTGCTGGAAATTCCTACATGGTATAAATTTCCTTTATACAGATTCCAATAAAAGGCAGAAAAGCTCAACAATTCCATTTATTGGAAAAACAGACATAACACATGAATGTGACCACAGTTCTAACAGAACAGCATTTCTGATATTATTTATTTATTTAACCACCCAATGTAAAGGTAAAAAAAACAACAACTGTAACATTTTGGGCTTTAAATACATCGATCCATATAAACCAATGGGCCAAAACAATACAATTGCATGCAGGTGACCTGAATAGCAGACTGTGCTGGAACAGACATGATCCAGAGGCTCCATGCCATATCCCCTTGAATCTGTTACCAGCCTCCTCTTGTCAGACACCTCAAAAGGTCCTGTCTCAACTGTGATAGGTCGGAGCTATTGTGTGGCGTGAGGGCCTGCTCATATAATGCCAGGCATTTGAGGACTGCCACATTTACTTTAGTAATGAATTTAGGGGGGGGAAACAGTTTACTTCCACCATTGCATGATCATATTTTGTTGTCATTGTAGCAGCTCCCACAGGTAAATGGTGTAGTTGCACACTTATGTTAATTAAGTAATGATGAAAGTTTAGTGAGTCATTTCATTATTTTTACAGTGCTATTTGATGTCCTGTTTTTCTGGTGTATTTTCTCTGTGAGCATGCTCTGCATATACCGGCCTCAGTCTGTATCGTTCGAAGCTCATGTTGTCTCTCTGTGCTCTGGTCTTGTGCAGGCTGTGTGAGCGTCTGTTAGGAGATTACAGCAGATTAACATAATCCTGATTGAGAGAGCAAATCCAAGATGCGCATCACTCTCTCTACAGGGAGGGATGAGGCAGATTGCCACATCAGTGGGATCGACACAAGGCCAACAAACATCGTGAAAGCTGTGTTTATAGTGAATATTGCAAACTAGTGGTGATGTTTTTGAGTTAAAGTTGCCAGTTGGTATTTTTTGCTTCTAATTCTGTAATTCTGTGTTGTAATATGTGTTTTTCTTTGCGTAACTGACGCCCACAGAGTTTGTTTTTGTTATACTGTGCTCCTGTGCACTCCTCCTTTCCTTTGTGTTGCTCTTTTCAGTCCACTGATCCCAGTGAGGCCAGTGCATACCACACTTGTTTGTGTTTCTGGCCTTGCTCTGTCTTTTTGAATAAAAAGCAAATGACTGCAGGTTTAATACACAGCCTATTTCCTGGTAATGTTGTATTTCCTCATTTGAATATGCATAGTGGACCTCATCCAACTGTTCTGCTCCCCACTGACATCAGGATTTCTCCTGAGTTTCAGCTCTTGTCTCTTGGATGCACTGAATCTGAATTACAATTTCATGCAAACGTTCCAAGCTAGATCCTATCCTGGCTTTGGTGATTTCCACTGTGAGGCTAACTTTGTGATCTGCAGTGATTCGACAGATTGCCGTGGAATTTGGCATATTTTCCTCTGGAAGAGAGCTTCAGTGTCTTTCAGCCCCAAACTCTGTCTCATGGAGAAATACACTCAAACTAATGACACAAATATCTGTCTCAGCTCTTTGTGTTGAGTACTAACAATGTAACAAATATGCTAACACAGTTAGCTAAAATAGCAATGGTGACAGGCACTATAGCAGCTAACACAACGACACACAACCTCAATTCAATAAAAGTCAGGAGCCTGTGAGTAATGTAAAAAAACAGAACGTAAGGATTTATAAATCCCATAGAAAACATATCAAATGTTTAAACTGAGAAAATGTATCATTTTAAGAACAATAGTTCATTTTGAATATGATGTTAGCAACGTGTCTGCAAAAAGTTGGGCCGGGGGCCATGCTTACCACTGTGTAGCCCCTTCTTTTGAAAAGTCTGTAAACATTTGGGAACTGAGAAGACCAGCTGTTGGATTTTTTAGGAGATGAATATTGTCCTATTCTTAGGACTAGTCTGATGGAGGATTCTCACTGCTCAGCACTCCTCTTGGTCTTATTTTTCATTTTCTGATATGCCAAATGTTATCAGTTGGTGAAAGATCTAGGCTAAAATTCAGCACACAGACTCTTCTACAGCCATGCTGTTGTAATACGTGTAGTATGTGGATTAGCATTGTCTTGCTACTTATGCATAGCATTCCCTTAAAAAAAACATCATCACAATTGTAATATATTGTACTCTAAAACTTGATATACACATGTCAGGGTTGATGGTGCTTTTCCAGATGTGCAAGCTAGTAATTCCATAGGCACTGATGCACCACTATAGCATCAAAGACAGAGGCAGAGTGTTAATAATAAACCAGATGGTCCCTCTACTCTTTAGTCTGGAGGATTGCATATATTATTTGCCTATATTATATTATATAATATTTAATATTTTGATGTAGACTAGAAATTGATGTGAAAAAAATCATGCACCATTCATTTCTTATAAATGTTATTTTGTACCAGGCTCTAAACGTGATTTCAGGCAAATTAACATGGAAATCGATGGAGATTGACTAACTCCTTGAACGGCATTTTCTTTCACTTCTATTTTGTTTCATTTGTGCAAAAAAAACCACAACAAAAATCACATTTAAAGAAGCACAAAGTTCTCCTAAAACAATAATCTAACATAAGGAGGTTTCCAACTGATCAGCTTAGATATTAAATGTGCCACCTTTTTCATTTATGGATGGAGGAATCCGCTTTAGCCTCAGTTTATACCTTTCAGTGCAGAATTAGTTTTACTTCTCCATATTGTACCTGGCAGGTAAAATGACTTCAGGCTTACTACTGTTACAGTAATCTGATTAGTAAAACTCAGATTAAACCACTGCACACCACAGTAAGAGACCAGCACTTTCCACCATCACACAGTCAGTGGTTTGTTCACAAAGATTTTGTCCAAAGGTCAGTGACAAAGGTGTGTTTGTGTTTATTTAGGATTTTGTCTTCTTATTGAACTTAAATCTAAAGACAGAACAGGTGGATGTGGCATTTTAACAACATGAACAGTGTTGTGTCTTTTGTGACTTTAAGGATTAGAATTTGAGATCAAAACTTGGTCATGAGGTAAAAGCAGAAGCAGGCCCGAGCTTCTGTTTTTATGCAAATAACGTATAGACTACAGGGTGTTTAAGTTCATCTGGCTGACAGGCGACACATTGTGAATGTCTTACATGGCAGACGTAGTGCATAGGGTGCAGCATTCATAAAACACAGATCCACCCTTGGTGAGGACACTTAAAACATTCCACATCAGTGTGCTGTCTTTCCAACTATTCAGAGGCTTGTAACAACAAGCAGAAGCAACACGTATACAAACAGTGAAATATCTCATTAAGCTCTGGGTGAAATACAGCATATTTTGTCTTTTTATACCCCAATATGACAAACACTCTAGAGAACATGTAGTACAAAAACAAAGTATCTGCATGATGTTTCCTATGCACAGTTTTGCAAACTCGCTCTGCAAGTTTATTCCACATGATTTATTACAGAAGCATACGCTGTCTGCCTGACAAATGTTAAAGGGTTTAATGTTGCGGTTGAGCTGGAGATTGTTGCATTTGGCGAAAGGTTGGATAAACCATGGAAGGGTCGCCACTGTGTCACAGTGACAGACCACCATTCACACCTAATTTAGAGTCATCAGCTAACCTAACCCCACTAACTGCATGTCTGTGGACTGTGAGGGAAAGCCAGGGTACCCACGCAGACGGTGAAAGAACATCAAACCGCCCACAGAACGACTCCACCTGGCCAGTGCATTTAAACCCAGAATAATTACGCATTTTAAATCTCTGCATTCATCATGTGAATTTTGCGCAAGAACTAAATAACTGTTTGAGAGGCAAAGAGAGAAAATACGTCCTCAGTACTTTGAAATAGCTGGAAATGAACAATTATTAATTTATAGGCGCTGAACTGAATTTTAAGACAAAAAGAAGAAACAATTCCCCTTGTGAGGTCAGCACAGGGGTTTGTGCCTTAATACTGACAAACAATAAAAGTTCAAGTTACAAAAAGCTGCTGAATTTTTTAAATGGAAGAATAAGTTTTATGGCTTGCTGTGGCAAACATCCCATCCACTGTGAATGAAACTCAAATTTTTTTTACTAGTATCCAAAATGTTAAAGTTTAAAATGCACAGTCCAAAAACCCTGTGGCTATATCCATCTTCTATCTACAGTCTATGATACAGCTAAGAGTTCAGACTCTATTGTGTCTCCTCTTCTGCTTTCAGTAAAGTAACACAAACAGCACTAAAACAAAAAGGAGAGAAAAGCTATTTTGCAGCTACTAAACTGATTCTATTTGTTTGTGGTAATTGTATCTTTAGACCTTACATCATTGAATATCTGTCACATTATCTGTGACTTTGATAAGGCGGCATCATTCATCTCACACTCACAGATGTATCTCTAAAGAATGCCCGATTGCTTTTCCCAGGTTCAGATCCATGTTTACGCACTGTAGGCAAGTGTGGTGAATAAAGTCCACTCAGTTCACAGGTGCTCCGTCTCATTTCAGAGTTTGTTTTATTGATTTAACAACAGAACACACAGAATGTGTCTGGAATGTGTCTGTGTTTATTTCCAGACACATTCCAGCGACAGTAGGCGGAGGTTTTGTGGAGCGTTCCAACTGCAGCTGGTCGACATGTTTTTATCATCATTTCACATCACACGTGTGATAGCAGCGATCTCCTGCAGCTTGATCTCTGAGGATTTCACATTCTGTGCGTTGAAGCCACATGATTCAAACATCGTGCATTTAAATTTAATGACACATATTTTAAAATGCAATTTCACCGGCTCTGTCCTCACAAAAGTGTAAGATTCGCTTCTAGTATTGTTTCTAAATGATTACTTGGGGACATTGGAGTGTTGATCAGATCACTCACATCATAGTAGGCTCTGAACACATGAAAGACATTTTCAATATTGTTATTTAAAAAACACCATTAAAAATCTTTGCTATACTAGTCAATTATGACAAAAATCCCAATATTGTCATCAAAACAAAATACTGGATCTTGGTTGGAACTACATGAGCAGTTCTCTCATCAGCAACGCTGCAATAAATACCTGCAAAGTCACCCTGTTCCTGTACACTCCCATATGTGTGTTTAGGTTAATTTTGGCAAACAGTTCACCAATTAGCTCAGGAATGTGAGGACTGCTGCGTGCCCAAACTGAGAAGTAGCTGTTGTCAAATTACAACCTCGGGGTCTGTGTTTGTGTCATTCCTCAAGAGTGGCTCAGGAACTGGAGCATGTTTAACAGGAGCTTGGATCAGGAGATGTCTGAGTGACATTCGTCTCCCTCTGTGACTTTTTTTGCACAACGTACCCCAGGTTATCCATATTAAAACCAAATGAAAACATTTCTCCTGTATGAAAATGTCTCTTTGCCTCTACGGAGAGCACAAATTCTCAGTCTGTCATGTTGTATCACATAAACTCAACACGGATCTGGCCTTTTTTTGACATGCAGTGTCAGTCAGGTTTCTAGCACACAGGAGGAGATGTGTTTCATACCTTTAAATAAACACAAAACACATGGCTGGCATTACTAGCCAGCAAAAGCAAAACAGTTGAAAGGAACTTGAAGAATTCAGCTTTGAACATTTCCCCTCTTAAATCCCATGTGTAGAAAGTCCATGATGTTGGTCACTCATTCCTCCCTGAGACAGGTGACACTTCCATCTCATTAAAATGTCAACATGTCCTGGATGCTCCACGAAAGCTTCTTACAAGCCTGAGCCACGCAGGTCTCCGACAGCAGGCCAACACAAACGGCCATCAGCGACAGACGTCTCCTGCTGTTCAGGATCACTGGAGAGGAGATCAAATTATTAATGCACACCCTTTTTACATGCTTGCTGTGTTATTGGAGTAATCTGGAGTAACACAGAGAATGTGCAAACCAAAATAGTGTGAACTTAAATGGTGAGAAGCTGAGAAGGCACCTGTTATGTAAAGAAAGGAAAAACGGCCACACAAGCTGGACGTGATGCGAAATTAAGCAGTAAGAAAGGTGAATTCGATACTTTGTTCACTGCTCAGAGGCTCGCCGCCAAACACGCAGATTTTTGTTTCCACAGATGCTGAAGAAATAATGACATGAAAACCAGAAACATGGACCTAAACCTTTGTGTTATATAATACGTTTATCTTCAAGTGCTGGGTCCTCTGAAGTCAGGATCACAGCAGCAGGGAGTAAGCTGCCAACTGCTGATGCAGAAGCAAAGAGGGCAGAAGCAAAGCTATTTGATCAGCAGTGGATCTCTTACCTCTGATCGCCTGTGAATTTGAGGTGAGCACAAATAGTTTGATGAGGCCCAGGCAGAGCGGGGAGTAATCGTGCTCCCAGATGACAGCGGGGATGAGGAGGACTTTGCCGTAGCACGATAACAGCAGGGCTCTGAGGAGCAGGCAGAGCTCCATGGTCTCACCCTGCAGGCAGCAGACCACCACCCAAAGGAAACACAGCACTCCGCCACAGAACGCTGACAGCTCTGAAGGTCCAACAGAGACACATATATAAGCCAGATCATGTAGCTTATATACTGAAGATACATGAAACAGGAGTCAGTATGAGAAGATGGAACCTGGGTACTCAGGTCAGCCACAATCAATTGGGACAAGTAGGTTACCCATGTGACACAAAAATATTTTCCAGTAAATAATATAATTTTATATGAATTAATGCTGATGACACTAAGTTGGTGTCAGTGATGAATTTCACACAGCTTTTGGTTGTAATCATAGATGTGTATCCTCATATCTGGAAGTTTTCCATATAACATTAAGTGCTTATAAGCTTATAAAAGTCAAAGAATAATTCTCTTTGCAGTTTTGGAAAATAATAGGCAATCTAAAGATGTCATATCGGGCTCTGTGACATTATGACGACTATTATTATTTAAGTAATAATTTAATACTTTACTCAACTTCCAGACACCGTTAACCCTCACATGCTCCTATTTCATTGATGTTTCCTTTGCTCTGTGATAACACACTGATAGAAACTGTGTCTTATCATCTTACCAAGAGCAGCCAATCCAAACATGCCGTAGAATTCCCATTCCTTTGTGTATCTGATTATATCAGCAGGGTCACTGCTCTGCTCGGAGCCATGGAGCATGGACCACCTGAGGTAGGCTTCACACAGCAGGGAAAACACACACAGCTTCCAGTGGATCTGCAGAGGTAAAGATTAACATGTAGAAACACGTGCATGCTGGTCAGAAGTCATGATAGCACCTGCACAAACGAATACGTGTAAGCCAGGACACACAAAGCACAAATCTTTAAAGTTATCACTCGTGCAATAAAGATAAAGGTGTCATTTCATCTGAAACTATCACATTTTAAGAATTTTTTTTTGCTCAACCATCTCTTGATTTGCCTAGAATTGTTTTTAAATGTGTATGTGTGTGTGTATGTGCAGTTCCTTTTTTACAGGCCCGTTCACCTACTTTTAAGCCTTTTCCCCCACCTTGTAATCTAAGGCAATACTTGAACATGTATATCCATTAGACTATTAAAGATACAAGTCACTGGTCTCTCTTACCATCAAAATGAATCAGGATCTGTAATTTAGGACAAATACCTAAAAAGCCAGACTATTAACTAGTTAAAATGTGAAAACAAACAAAAAATAAATAAAACGGAAGCCTTCCATTAAAGTTCCACATTTGAACAAACACTAATAAAAAAACTTCAAACTACAAAAGACAGCAAGTGATAATTTATTAGACTCTTCTAAGTCTTGAAATGGTAGATACAGCAGGTCTTGACAATGAAAAATCTGAGGTATTGTGAAATTAAATTATATACCATAAAGAAATTGTCACTACTTGTTTTTTGCAATGTGAAGGGTTTTTTTTTTTACCTGTAAAATGAAAATGCTTGATTTTTTTTCAATTATTAACCAACATTGAGACATTTTAATGTGTCTGTAATCTGTTTGTTTGTGGTAAGAGAGGCCACTGAATAATATTTTATATATGAAGCTAAAGTTTCCCAAACTTTAGATCATAAAGTTAATATGCAGATTAAAGATGGTCAACCAGAATGTCCATATTGTTTTGCGATGGAATGACCCATAATTTGCTTACATTTAGTCTTGTGTTGAACAAAATGTGCCTGAAAGCCTGTGTCTTGCACAAAATGGCATCGATGAGGATGATGACTGGGTCATATTCAATGTACTTGTCCACTGGCTTCTGGCAGGACTCCTGGAGAAACACACACGCAGAGTTTATGTCAAAGCCCTGCTATAATGTCTCTCTTTATATCACCTCCCAGATCTACTTTAAGAAGCACGCAGTCCATGTTTAGAAGCTGGCTCCAACTAAGGCGTGATGGTGATCGCTGTCATTAACATCTAAGACATGAAGTCCAAAGTTTGCTTGTTTACTTGCTATTCAGCAAAAAGGCCAGAGATCAGTGCACCTGAGAGCAAGACCTCAAAAAGAAAAAAGCAGTCACCATTTCGCTCATAAACCATTTAGCAGACAAGTTATTTCACTACAAATGTGTCTAGTTGCAACAGGAAAAGGTAGGAAGCTGTATGATATCTGGTAGGTAGCATCCTCATCGCACAAACGGTGTGACTTTCCAACGCACACATATTGTTATCTTCAGGATCCCGTTGCTGTAATCCCTGTGGAGTTCCGCTGCTTTTTCGTTACATTCAATACATCTAAAATCATCTTTTCCCATCTTTCATCGCTACACAGCTACGAGTAGCATGCTAGTACCCGGAAGTAAACCGGTAATAATAATGATTCTCAATATTTCAGTGGAACTCCTTCAAAATAAAAGTATGTCTTTGCCAGGTTCTGAAGGAGTGTCAAACGCCACTGAAATACTGCTAAATGACCTTGCAAAAACAGGAAAGAAAAATAGGAATTGTGAACAAGTAAACCTGATAATAAAAAAGCATCAATGGACACAAACCTATTAATATTATTTGATAGATTGGTAAAATATATTTGATTAAGATGTCTCGAGATAAATAAGTGTGGTTTTAACAATGTATGTTTTTTCACATTTACTCCGTATGCTGTCTTTACATGAGCATTGCAGTTTGAGATCACAGTGGAAAGGCTCAAAACCTTCAAAGATTGTCAAACTTAAAAGAAGACCATTGTTTATGATTCAAACAACTTTTCTAGATTTAAAAATAATTACATTTCCCCCTGTTTAGTAATGCTGGATAAACATGAAAAGTTAGTATTGCATCAACTGAACTCTAGCTGTCTTCAACACTTTGCATCCAACTCATTTGGTGCCCCAACCTATATATACGACACTGCTTTTCCAAGTTAAAGTGCAGCTGACAGTGTGTGTTGGAGTGAACCTGTTTTCACGCATGCAATATATGTTTGTTTTTGTGTTTTCTGTTTTACAGAATATGATTTTACTCTGTCCAGAGGTTGAATGTATATGGGTATATTCACTGCAGATACTTTTAAAAGAATATACAAAGAATTTAAGCTCTTTTCTCAATATTTTATGTTGATCAAGCATTTTATGTGGATGTGGACAGGACTAAAAATTAATACATCAGCTGGACAGCTCAGACTAAGCAGTTTGGAGAAAGATTTAGAGAGGCAAGGCACAGCTTGGACTAGACAGGAGAAGAAAAAGCTGTTTTCTCAACATAACTGACCAAATGTAAAATTAGCTCTACCAACCCTCTACCCCTATTTAAGTACTTAAATGCACTACTACTGTGCAGCTGCCCTATGAATAGCTTTTATTCTGATTTGTTTCATTGCACTTTGAGACAGAAGAGAACATTATACTATTGCCTACGATGTCAGAATTGGTTTATGAAGACAGACTGTATACTCATACTGTTGCGAGTTGCGACTAACCTCAAACCACAGATTCAGCCCATCACAATGTCATACGATTACCAGTTATTGCATAAAGCTGTGGATCATGTGAAAAGACTGACGTCTTCATTTCATGCGACATTGCTGTCTGAAATAGTAGAAGTTGAGAGCTATATACGTGACACTAGACCACAAGGGAGTCTGATGGGGTGTAAATTCCTCATACAAGCTAAACTGGATTGGGAAGACAGGATTCCACCCTTTACAAAGGCATGGCATGCAGGTCAACTGGTCAAGAAGTGGAGTACATACATAATTTAAAATTTTAAAAAACAAATTTAGAAAAATGTAAAAAAAAATAATTCGCGTTGTCTAACCTTAAACATTTATAAGTTTATAAGTTTATAAGTCTCCTTTTGATGAACAAATTATCCTAGAAAATTGCCTATACTTTTATATTGAATCTCATAACGGAAAACCGTGATTTCTGGCTTGACGCTCGCGGAACCGGTTTGACAGCCGCGGAGGGTGTTGGGAAATGTGGTTTAATAGCTCCCTCCGTTTTGCGGGCTTCTTGTTCGCGTCCCGCAGATTCGCGCGTGAGGGGGGCGTGCCCGTTTGGGTCGAACTGCGGCAGCTTCCGCCCTGTGGCGTCACACATGTAGCACAACATGGCCCCTGCCAGCCGGGCTGTTGTTGTGGTAGCTCTCTCACTCTTGTACCTGTGCCGGGCGATTTTCTCCACCGAGTTCTTCTCCACTCTCACTTTATTCAACAACGACCTCCACAAACAGGGATGCAGCTCGCTGTCTGAATGGGAGGACTACGCTGCTGACTGCGGTAAAGTCTGCCTTTTCGCTGTTACTTTGCCACGTCCTCTCTGATACAACTGTCACTTGGACCCGGCTAGCCCAACCGTTTAAAGGCTAACGTTAATACGCCAATAACAGTAAGCGGTGACAGCTCGAAGGGATCATTAAGAGTAGCCTTTCCTGCCTCAAAAATAGTCTTTTTTTCCGCCAAATATGAAAGAAAACAGAGTTCAAACACAGGAAGTGGAGTTCAAGTGTAAATAACTGTAAAGAAACTTAAAAGTGCTTATCGAAAAGCTCACTTCAGTCAGCAAACTGTATGTTTTACCTTAAACAAAGAGAAGTAAACCATACTCCAGCCAAAGAACGCGCAATTTAATGTCGTCTTCTGCAGCAGTAAAATAAATATTTAAAGAGGAAAACTGAAAAGTTTTTTATAATTACAATGTCCTTTCGCTGCATTCGGCATGTCAGTAACTCACCCACTTCTATAGTTAGACTGACCAAAGCTTGTTGCAGTAACTATAACTGAGTTAAAAACCTATACAACGTGTGAAAAAGACATTTTAGTTCATTGAAATATTAATTAAAATTAGAATTCTGAACAAAAAGACAACCAACTGTAAATGTGTTACTTTCACTTGCTTAAAAACAAAATAAAAAGGAACTGACGTAAATTTACTTAGATTTGTCATTAAAGTGTTTTGTGTTCAATCGACTCTTAGTTGTTTTTTGTTTTTTTCCCTACAGTCTTTAGTTTACCAATACAAGCCTTTCATCTCATTGCCTGTTTAGATAGTTAAATGTAAGGAAAAGCAATGCGTCACCTGACTGGTTTGTTTTGCATGATGGCACGTCTGACTTTAGAAGAAGCTAAGATAAAATCTGTCTGTATGTAAATGAAATGCTTGTTTACTTTAACGCAGCCTTTAAATTTGGCAGGTTTCCTGTAAATGTTGCTGCAGGCTCGCAGTAGCCACCTCATCTCTCTCTAGCAGCAACACCTGCAATATGCAGGGGCGAGTCCTAAACATGAGCCCAGCATGTACTCCACTAAGCTTCAGTTACTCATTATTTTTATATATAGGATAATAAAAAATTATATCTACTGATAACATGTGCAAATTGATAATAGAAAAATGTAGCACGTTACATTACATGTTAACTCAATGTGCTTAACATGGAATATAAGGCCCATTAAAAATATACAAGGGACCACTAAGAGCCTGATCTGCTGGCTGCTGGGGGAAAATGTTATGTTTGATACCAGTTAAGAGTCGCAACAGCTGAATACAGGCGTGTAGAGATGGGGATTTTCTTGCCTACAAACCAAACCAAAGAAGCTCTGCTATACTGCTGAAGGAAATTTAGCGGAACTGTAGCAAAAATATTGTTTAGTGCTTTTAAAAAATGTGTCTTGTTTTCTCAAGCATAAAAATATTGTTTTTCTTCATCTAGTGTCCATATTTAACTGAAAATTAAGGTAATGGAGACTGATATGCTGAACAATGCTTACATACGTTTTCATACATCCAAGAAAAAGCCTATACACAGACCATTAAAAAACAACTTTAAATGCTAAACTCTTTACCTGCATAGTTTGTGTGTGTGTTTCTTAAGTTAGATTCACTAAAATGTCAGAATGCCTTTTTGTAGTTGTAGCGTGTACCAAACAAACATACTCTTTGCCCACGTTTAGTTTGTTGGAATTATTACGGACACCTCTTGTTTTCCCTGTGTCACTGCATTTAGGACAGAAATAATGAGAGATAATATAGTTGTACAAGTTGAAATAAACAGATTCTTAATGATTTGTGAAATATGAACCACGACATTGTTTCTTAACTTTTCACAGTGTTTTGCTTGCTTCTGATTCAATCAGAAGATTCAGTTCTTCTCACCGAAGGGCTCAATGTGGTGGTTGCTGTTACTGTGAAAATTACACCTAAAATGTACAAAACAAAGTAAAATAACACAGCGGCTTTACACCCCTAAGTTTATAAGGAACCATGCTGCATGCTCTTTTTATATGATGGACAAAAATGGTTGTGGTTAGTATTCATTTTGTACATTTGCAGCACTTAAAGACTGTCACATGCACATCATTGATCATCGTCTCATGATTTAAAGCTTTTGCCTTTTGGTCTGAGGGGCTCCGAAAATGTCCTGGAGAGCACTTTGTAACAGGCTTCATGAGTTTGGATTTCAGTGTGTGTCAGGTCAAGCCTGCTTAACTTCTCAGATACTTTTCTTTCTTTGAAACTTTACAATGTTTAATACAATTTAAAAGACATAGTAGCGTAATGGTCTGAAATACCCTGCCATTATGAACCGTTTTGTTTCCAGTGATAAATACTTTGAATCTTTGTCTTTTCAGAGTCTTCAATTTTACAGTTGGAAGACCCAGACTGTGAGGAGGGAAGCAACCCGCCCTGCGAGTCTGTGTTCTCACTTAATGCAGAGAAGATCTTGGTGAGATTTCAAACACTAGTCTAGATCTAGAGCAGCCATGGCCTGTAACGGTTTCCTTTAGAGTTAAAAAAATAGTATATTTTATATATAGTCAAGTATATATAGTCAAGGTTAAACCACAAAACACAGGTGTGTGTAAGCAGTTTATAAACCTTTTGAAATCTGTGTTCTAATGTTTTTTTTATGTTTTTTCCAAAGCAAGACATTCTGGTTATGTTTTAGTTTTACACACATTTTCTCTTCAGCGAGAAATAAAAAATCTTAAGTTTCAGTGGTGATCAGATACTTAAGCTCACAGTGATGGGTGTGGTTGCTTTTGGTGCTTACACATGTAACCACACCCTAAGGTGCTGTTGGAGTGTGATACTGACACCCTATAATTCACCTCTATTTCACTGCTCCAGTGTGTGAAAATAAATGTACACTGCAGGGCTTCAACTTACCATTTAAAAAGGCCCAAATTTAATGACCTGGTGAATTTTGCAATAGAATGACATTCACTGATTGTAGTGATCATATTGGATCTATGTATCCCCCCCCCCCCCCCCCCCCAAAAAAAAAAAACAAAAACAAAAAACAAACAAAATGCAGTTCCTATCCATGAAAAAAAAAACACACAGAAGAGTACGGCACAGCTCATGGTTGGTGCTCTTCACCACAAGCTGCAAGATAGATAGCTTTTTGGGGTTGGTGAAAGTGGTTAGTGAGTTGATAGACGCAACGTCTGTGCTAAAGACGTTGTGACACACACACACAAAATTGCAGGTTGGCATGCTAGGTGCAGAAGCAACTGAAGACAAAACCTGATCTAAGGGATCTGTGATGAAGGCTGCAAGATGTTTAGGATCAAGATTTCTTTTTTAGGGCGTGGGGTGGGAGTAGTGCAGTCCCACAGTTTTATGTTAGGTGAGATTTGATAAGGATCCCCAATAAAAGGAATGGGGCAAGTGCATGCCTTGTCAGTTGCCTTGTAAAATGCTGCCGCAGCAACATTTCCATGCTGTCCAATTTGGATACAGTAATTCCACTGCAGTGCTGCCGTTTGGGTTAACATAGCAAGTACAAGATGGAAAAAAAGAAGCATTGTTGTTAATGCAGTAGTTTATTTTGCACATCGAGTCTGTGGTTGAAATTCCTGTATGTGCTAAATTTCCAGTTACAGGTCTACTTTGAAATCTTTATGCCTGCATTTGGAATTTGAAATAAAAAGTTGCTGAGTTGTTCTCTGTTCAGCAGTAGATAATTCTTCAGAGTAACCCTGAGATATTCAGCAGGGCTCTTAAAATCGCTCGTAAAAATATCCTTGAAAAAGCTGTTAACAGTTATATTGAAAATGTCATTTTACGCAAATTGTCAACACGTTCTAAAGCTCTCCAATGAACTGAAAACACAGGTGTCGACAGCATTTAAGTGTTGTCTTTTGTTTTTTCTCCACTCAATCGAGTTGTCTTCACACAGGAAGGAAATGATTATTTTGTGCCTCTCTTGACATTTCTAATTTGTCCTTCTTGTCTTTTTTTTTTTTTCTTCTTGTCGCCATCTCTTACAGAATCAGGCCAAATTGTTTATAGAACAGAAAAAAATACCTTTTCCTGTAGATAACCAAAACACAAATGAAGAGCTTGGTAAGTCAGCATGTTGTTCAAATGCTGTGCAGCTAAAATGCAGCTTTTCATTGTCACTTTTTCTGTCATTGCAGCTATAGGTTATGTTCTCATAGGCAATGGACTTTATGATGAAGCCATTAAACACTTTTCACTCTTACTGCAGGTATGTGTGTGCATACATGTTACCCAATACGGCTCTGCAAAAATTACCTTTCAGTTAACCTTTGAGAGATGTAGAAATTCTTTTGATGCCAAACAAAACACCTTTCTTTGCGTATTCTGAACATTTGTTCTGTTTGATACAGGGTGACCCAGAGCTGGTCAGTGCCATCTACGGGAGAGGGATAGCTTATGGGAAGAAAAGTCTGCAGGTAAGTGGCAGCTGTAGAATTCAGCACCAGTGTAAGACTTTATCACCCACAAATATGAGTCAAACATGTTACTGGTTTTAAGCAAGCCTGTTGTCTATAAATTAAGCGATTGAATGGATCTTCTACATATTGAACCTTTTTATATGATGTTTTTGTTGTCTGGATTTCTACCTGCCCAAGAACAAATGATGCAAATTAGCATGTGGCTAACTGGTTGAAGTGTGTCTTTCCTGCAACAACCCAAAAAACTACAAAGCAAATGTTTCTTTCCCAGGATTTTATTTTCCTTTTATACCATCTCACATTTTTATGTATTATTTTGTTGCACTTTAAAGGTGCTGTAATAATACAATTTACTTATTTATTTACTAGCCATTAAAATGCATTTAAAGTGGGCCACTGGTTATAAGCAACCTTACTGGCGACCTGATATCCAAGTGGTGAAAGCAGAGAGCACGTTAAACTCACAGGTAAATCTCTCTTTGTGTGCATGTGCACTGTCGCTTTCCACTAAAAGAAACAATGCCACAAAATGAGCTTAAAAAGCAACTTTTCTTGTATTGTGGGATACAAGTCTCAGTAGCAGAGGTTTCAGATGTAACCGCTCTTGTTATTTCCACAAAGAGATGGGGAGTCTGTGAACGCATCTGAGGAATACTGCTTTCAGAAAGAGGGAGGACTGTTTTACACTCGATGTCAGATCTTCCTTTTATCCTCAAAAAATTCCCAGAGTCCCTTAGGCAATAGTCACACAGGCCTAGAGACCTGTTGGCAACTATCTGGACAGGAGAACTTACATGAGGAAGACATAATTTCCCTAGAGGTTGCCAGGAAATATGTAAATGATTATGCATGAAAGATATTGAATTAAAATATAAGCAAATAATGTTTTACACCTAGTTTGCTAGGATGCCCGTCATAACTCCCAGCCTCTGAAATGTTTAAAGAGCTCCAGCAACAAAGTAAAACCCAAAGCCTGTAACCAGAGCAGATTCTTTTTAAATTCTTTCACTATAATTTTTGGGAAACAACTGTCTGCAATGACTAAATAGGTGAATCAAAACAAAACTGCATTTCGTTGCCCTGTACCTGTGCATGTGCAATGACAATAAAGTTGAATTCTATTCTATTCTAAAACAAACACTACTAATATTCTGCTTTCAGTGT